>NC_134458.1:153880176-154191279 GCF_047948215.1 Lycorma delicatula
TCTCTCTCTCTCCTCTCTCTCTCTCTCTCTCTCTCTCTCTCTTCTCTCTCTCTCTCTCTCTCTCTCTCTCTCTCTCTCTCTCTCTCTCTCTCTCTCTCTCTCTCTCTCTCTCTCTCCTCTCTCTTCTCTTCTCTCTCTCTCTCTCTCTCTCTCTCTCTCTCTCTCTCTCTCTCTCTCTCTCTCTCTCTCTCTCTCTCTCTCTCTCTCTCTCTCTCTCTCTCTCTCTCTCTCTCTCTCTCTCTCTCTCTCTCTCTCTCTCTCTCTCTCTCTCTCTCTCTCTCTCTCTCTCTCTCTCTCTCTCTCTCTCTCTCTCTCTCTCTCGCGTGTGTGTGTGTGTGCGTGTGTGTGTGTGAAGAAATAACTGGTGCTGGCTAATTGAACATATTTGGTTGATATTTTGTACCAAATTCATTCATAGTAAAAAGAATTCATAATTTTGTCTATTGTTTTTTTAATAAAAATAGATTATTTTATCTGGATGATACAAACAAGTAGTCATTAAAATGATTAAATTAAAAAAAACTTGAATCAGAAAGTTTTTTTCAAAAATGAACCACATAACTTGACAGGCATAGCAAGGAAAGTTATGCAATTCTTTGCCGGCTTTTTTTTCAGTTTATAACATACATATTTATGTAATTAAAAAGAGAGAAGAGAAAGAAAATGTTCTCTTAATCATGTTTGAATAATATTTCATTATACGTTAAATAACATTAATTTAATGTATATTATTTATTATGGTTTATTCATATATATATATTTTTTTTGTATTTTTTCAGTTATATATTTTGGTTTGGTGATTTAAATTTTAGATTTGATGATAAAGATGGATTAAATTTTAATTCAATAGTTAAATTAATTAATGATAAGGATTATGATAAATTATTAAAATATGATCAACTCGTTAAAGTTATTGAAAGCAATGAAGCGTTCAGTGAACTTCAAGAGGCACCACCTGATTTTCCACCAACATTTAAGTTTATTAAAAACTCTTCATTATATGATCCAAAGTATGTATTTTTTATGATTCTAATTTTGATCGAATAATTATATTTACTAATTACATTGGTTAATGCTCTTTACTATTCTTCAAATCAGTTAATTAGCATGCGTATAATTTGAGATTTACTCTTTTATAGTCTATAAGGAACATCTTGTAATTTTCTAAAGTGTATTTAGTATGATCATTATGAATTTCTAACTACTCTGTTGTAAAATTTAGTAATAAATTGCATTTATAGGAACTTATACAATGTAAATGAATATAAAGTTACAATATTTATAAAATATTGACCTTATTTTATTGCATATATTATTTTGTATATATGATTCCATAACTATTTATTGAAAGTAATCTAAAAAGGGTTCTTAAGGGCCTGTTAATAAAATATAAATATTAATTACATCCTCTCAATAGTTTTTAAAAAATGGGTGAATGAACAAAGAATTTATCATTACACGCTATGTTGTATATATTTATAAAAACTGGCCTCTAGATTCCCAAGTAGAACAATAGACTGCATCCTTCTTAGAACCTGATTTGTCTTCAGTACCTAAAAGTAGTAAGCTCCTGGAAGTTGTAGAGTAAGGATAAAACGTTGTTGACAAAAACCAGTTCATATAAATCACTGCAGTTTAACAGTTTGAGTCTAGTTTTACTGTATGTTATTGGAATGTATTAGCAGCTAATAACCAGTGAAATGTGTTTATAAAATTGCTTGTATGAAATATAGAACTGGTTTAATAAATTATAAGACTACTTTTTCTGGGTTATCTTGTTAATGCATATCCCAGTAAAAACATACACCTAAATATAGAAGTACTGCGCATGTACACTTTTTAAACTGAAACAAATTTAACGCAGAATCATATGTAATAAGTAAACATCATATAACATGTTGTTAATGAACAGCTTTATGCAGTAAAGAAACAAAAACATATTTCCCAGTAATCTACACAGTTAAATTACTCACAATGTTAGAGCACTGATGTGACAAAGCAAGCTGTTCAGATGTAATCTTCCATTTCTTCACTTTTCCTCCCATTCTTTAATTAACCCACTTCTAAGATGTATGACATTCACTGCTATATAACCAGTTGATGTGGTGTACAGAGGGATCTTATTACTTGTAAGGCTGAATATCAATTTCTCTTCAATAAACTTGGCATTTCAATTAACAACAGTATGTTCAGCTCAGTAAAGATGTTGAAAAATCATTGAACTCCTTTCCTAGGAGAAAGCATTTCATAGAGTAAGATGCTTGTTATTCTTGAGACTGGCTGTGCACTTTGAAAAGATGTATTTTTTATTTCATATCCAACCAATCTAATCATGGCATGTAACAGACTGCATATAAAATATTTATTTGAGAGATGATCAGTGCTTATTTTTGGAAATAAAATAGATGACTAAATATAAATATTCGAGATTCTAAATATTAAGTTGCAATTGTTTTAGATTTGTAATTTAATTTAAAAGAGATTTGAAAGATCCATTGTGAGCAAATATGTTAAATATTAAAAAAGACATCAAAAGCATGGTGAAGATGATTAGATTTACAGAGGAGAAATCAAGTAATACTCAGAGCTGAGGTGAAATAGATCAGATGAAATGCCACACATATACAATTTCTAGTTTAGTTAATCATAAAAAAGAAAATTCATAAAGCTAAAAAAAAAATACATTTCACAGTTCTAGTAGAAAGTAGCCTCTATCAGATGGACAGTGGGTCAGTCTTTTTTTTTAAATGGACTTTTTAAAAATAACCACTTCAAAAAAGTACAAAAATTTTATAATAAAATTAAAATTTAAAAATGTTTAATAACATTAAAAGTTATGTATAAATAAATATACTAATTCCAGTATAAAAAAAGTAAAATACAGTGTATATTGATTTCTGTGGGTTTTATTTTTTAAACAAATGAACATAACCTTGCTGTGAATTATAAAATGTGTTTTTTAGTATAAAATTTTACTTAAAATTTTCACAAATGCTCAATATTGGCCTCCTCTGGATACATGGTGAACGTCTGCTCAATAGTTAATCTTGTCCCATACTAGAGTGTTCCTCTGTGGTGTTACTGCACTGTTGTTGTTTTTATGTGGTTCAAAGTTCATCTGCAGTTGTTGGAAGAGAGAGAGCACATAAATAGTATTTTTCACAAACCGAGACAAGAAAAAAATCCAGGGAGATCAGGCGATCTTGGTAGCCATAATGAAATGCCAGATCTGCACGTCCCTTACTGATTCATCATTGTGGTAGATAAGAAATGCTCAAACTTGCAGATGGTAGTGCAGTGGTGCTCCATCCTGCTGGAAAATCAATTTAAATCTGCTTGTGACTGTGGGAAAAGCCAGTTGTGTGCAACATTCCCAGATATGTATTCTGGTAACACTGTATTACATAAAAAAAAAGTGTGAATCATAAACTGTTTCTCAGGAAACAGTGCAGAAGCATAGACTTCTGGTGAGTGTCTCATGCTTGACTGTTGCTTGTGGTGGCTCTGGATCCCCATATCCGTATGTTTTGGCAATTTATCTTTCTTAACATTAAAACTTCACTTCATCATCGAACAATAAGCATGAAAGTAAAGTCTTCCTGTTTATCAAGGGTGACAAGCACAAAACTCCACTTGATGTTTATACTTATCACCTCTGCGAAGAGCTTGTACCAATTAAATATTATATGGTTTAAGTAACAGATATTGCTGAAAACACGCCAGACATCCATATAAAGAAAGCCTAGCTCTTTGCTGATACATTGAGTGGATTTTCCTGGGCTATATAGACTTTGTCCGACATGTGAAATCTACAGATTTCCCTTTAATCACAAACATCCTGTTTCTTGGAACTGTTGGTGCCAATGTTGAATGCTCTGAGAGTAGGAGGTGTCATGCTAGGCGATTGTTGATGAAAATCATGCTGCATAGTTGTCATGGATACAATTGTTGAAGAGGAGAACACAGAATGCTTTCTGTTGCAGGGGTCACCATCTTGATGCAGATTGAAGGTAACACATTATGAGGGTGGCATCTGCCAGAAACCAAGTGAAACTGTAGAATTCCCTCTTACATTCTCTATGGTTTGTTTATTAGAGGTGAATGATTGTAGAGTTCAAGCGTTTTGAAATTGGATGAATATTTTGATACACCTTTATATTTGTCTTTTTTGAGTATGATTGGTATTATCTATCATCTTAAAGATCTTTGTTTTTATAGCTGTTTGTTATTGAACAAAAAGACCACTTTCAGCTTCTTTCAATATTATAATAATAATAAATTGGAATTCTCTATTTTAACCCACTCTCATTTATTCATTACTACCATACTTAATTTTTATGAATAAGCATTTGTTGTTTATCATGTGATAGAACAACATTTTATGCCATTGATAACAATGCAGATTTATGAAATTAAAATTGAAAAATATATACAAAATCTTAATCTAAATTGTGTTATATTTTGCTTATATTATTAAGTTATTTTTGTATTAATTAGTATTTTTCCTTTAATAATTATTAGTGTTAATTTTAATGTTTTATATAAATAACAAATCTTTTAAATTTTATATACTTTTCTTAAATTGTGTTTTATGGGTTTGATCTATATGTTTTTTATTACGTTTCAGTTAATCAGTAATGTTTGTGAGTAAATATTTTAATTTTATAAGGACTTTTATTTTTGAAAAATCATTTATTTGGGATAAATATTTTCACTTCCTCAAATTACTGAAGAGAAATGAAATTGATTTTGAAGTTTATAAAATTGTAAATATTATTTTATTATTGAGCATAAAGTTAGGATGTAATTATGCTTTATTAATTAATTAAGGGGAGATATTGCAGGGTTATCAACAATATCATTGATATGTATGAACATTCAAGTATACGATTGTTATTCATGTATGTGATTGTTACATTCATTTATATCAGTCTATTGCCCATATCCATAAAGATATTAGTGACTACAGTAAAATTTTCAACCTCTTGCCAATAAATATTAAAAATTAAAATACTCTATTGCTTTCAATTGCTATACCATTCTCGGGAGACACAAAAGCTGGCCGGTTAATGTGATTGTTAGTATTCGGTTCTAAATTAGCTGTCTGAAACCCAAGATTAAAAGTCTAGTAATCTTTTCATTTAGAATATTTATCTCAGTATCCTTATTAAAGTACACATATTTGAAAACTATTTCAATACGACAATGGGAGAATTTATTATTGCTTTATAATTTTAATTTATCATTTACATTTTGTAATTTTATATGTGCTGGAGGTGGTATAAAACAGATAAAAATCATAGAAAATTTTAATGTTGACTGTTTGTGAGAAATTGAATTTTGTTTATGTTTTTATATAAGTTCTGCAAACTGTTTGTCTATATATGATAAGATATACATATATTGATGAACTAAACAGTTATGGTTTTTCAGATTAAAACAAATTTGTAATCTTTTAATTAAAAATTGACTGTAGACTACAAACATGGTATTACATTGAAAATACCTATTCAGTTGCCAAAAATAATAGTTTTTATTACATTAGCTGACACTATATTTATAGTAATTAGTAATAGTTACTATATTGACTTCTAGAATGGCTGGTTTTGGATTTGTTCTTGGTGTTGGGTTCATGGTAACGGTCTACCACCTTATCCTTCTTGTTTTTCTTAATAAGAAACTTATAAAATCATGACTAAGGCCATAAAAAAAATGTATGTGTGTATGTATAAAAGTAGTAGTTCTTAAGACTTCTACAATCCAAAGCCACCCAATTGTAAGCAGGTGCTTGTCTTTTTTGTGGTCAATTCACAACATAAGTTCACAGCTTCAGTATAGGAATAAAATGTGAAAATTTTATAGTTGAAAAATGTCAAGCCTGGCTGGATTTAACTCAGAATGTTTGTAGCATAAGGCTTAGACACTGCAACTATATTACAAAGATTGGCAAACCTTTTTTTATTTTTTATTTTTAACATTTATTTTTTGTATTTATTTTAAGGCGGAGGCCAGCATGGACTGATAGAATACTTTACCGTGTTAATAAAAACAATTATGAAAATATAATATTAGAAGTAAAACAATTAATGTATACGAGTGGTAGCAATTCCATGAATAGTGATCATCGTCCAGTTATGAGCAGGTTTGATCTCAAGGTGAATCAGTTATAATTAATCATGTTTTTATTTTATTCCTTTATGTAGATTTGAAGTGTAAACATAAATTGCACCGTAAAATAATTTAATTTAAGTATGTGTAATATTAATTTCAAGGATTGCCTTCTTTCTATTTGTGAAACTAAAAGGAATCGTGGTACTTATTGGTTATATGGGACCCCTACTGAAATCCAATTATTTTTTGCGTTTTACTTGTTAAAGTAAATTTACTTATAATAGTATTAATAGTAACTTATAATTTACTTATAATAGTAAATTTGTGTAATTTATTTATGATACGAATTTAGAAATATAAGATAATAATTATATAAAAATCCTCCATAAAAATTCCGCTAGATACATCTTCAAATGGTGTCTTGCCGTACCCTTATATTTCTTATTTTGCCACTTCATTAAGCCCTGTAACCACTCAATATTTTTTGTTTGGGTTCCGTCTGTAGGATTTACAAAACTATATATATGATTGATGGTTTGATGACTGAAATCTATTGCAGCAAGCTGTTCCATGTTGTAAGCTTTCCAGCAATTCGAATAATTTGTAGACCCAGCCTTAATACAGTCTCTGATCACCTTAATTAGTGTTTCAGTGTCTCGATTCTGCACTGTAACTATGAATGCCTCCTTCATTTCTCTACGTATTCCCCTGAACACCCATTGGTGGGGAAGCACACGGCCAACATTGTTCTTATGTTTAGTATATACTGTCTCGTCTACCTTTACTATTTTACCATGACCACCAAATTTTTACATGAAATTTGTTCCATGGCTGATATACATATTTCTCAACAATACATACACCAGCCAACCGTAGTTTTGTAACTCATATTGAGATGTTGTTGGCACCATCTGTTCTGGTGTTCTGTACAAGAAATGTAATACTGTTAGGAACGGAAAGTTACTACCATCAAACCTTGTTCTGACTCGTATGGATATTTTTTATGACAATTTTTAGATGTGTACCCCCAGTATGCATATGGTTCAAAATACAAGTTAACACTTGTATTGGTACCACTGGTAACCATTGGTAACACTGGTATTGTGTGTTGGTTTTCACATAATTTCACTCCCTGTAATAGCCCCTGCACTTGGAAAAATTGCGATGCTTGATGCTCAGAATTTGGTAATTCCCAAATTTTCATTTTATATTTTTATACAGCACTACATGTAAAGATAAATTGAATGTACAGCACACTATAAAATGATAAACTAAATCAATTAGTCTAGAAACAAATGTATATTGATATCTTTTTAGCAACTTTTTATTGTGTCAAGTTGCGTACAAAGGTTATGTATAATTATTATCTTATACTTCTAAATTCATATCATAAATAATAAACTAATAGATAAATGATGCAAATTTACCAGAACAAATAAAACAAAAAAAAAAAAAGGATTTCAGTAGGGGGTCCCATATAACCGATAAGTACCGTAGTCGTTTACTTAGAAGTAATAATACTAATAATTAGCCCATCAATTCCTAATGGCTCTTTGGATTTCTATTTTAAACCCATTTGTTTTTATAATAATAATTTAGTTTAACAAACAACAAACATTTAGATATTTACAGTGGAAATTTAACAAAAATATTTGATTGTGATTTTCTTTCAAAAACAGTTGTGCTAAACAGTCATTGAAGTCATGAAGAGAAAATCCTTATACAAAGAAATAAAAATCTAAAAGAGGAAACTGTCAAAAATAAATATAAACAAGAGACAAAGCTTAATTGAAAGGAATACAAAATGATAAAATTGTCATTGTAAACAATCCTAGCAAAAAGTGAAAAGATAGTTGAAATAAACCAAAATTGCTCTACTTACCGCGCTACCTGCTTGAACTAAGTGTCTAAACTTCATTTATAGCATAGAATAAGATAAAAATGTATAAAATATATTGCTTGGGATAAAATGTGTGGCTCCTGTGAATATGCTTACCTATCTTTCTTCAGATAAAGTATTATCTAACCCCTCATAAAGACTGAAAGAGTTTTGGTAGCCTGTTTGTATTATTTACACAGAAAAACAATACCTCCTTTTGTATGTACTTTTATTCTTGTTTATTATATTTAAAGAATGTATTTTTAATATTTTATTTTTTAAGTTTTGGTTTTGCATTTACTTTTGTTATTTCTCCTGATCTGTTCAACAATTAAAGTATGCATGTATATTAATTTTTTTTCTAATAGTTTAAAACATATTTCTTTATGATGTTTTAGTTTTCTTTCTTTTTTTGATTATAAAATTGAAAGTAAAACTCAGATTTGTAATCTAAGACTTTTATTTCTATTGACTTTTATTTTTATTTTATTGACTTATTTTATTTTATTTTTTATTTTTTTTATTGACTTTTATTTTTTAGCAAAATTAGAAAGATATTTTTGTGCAGAAATTCTAAATTATGTTCAGGAATCGATTTCTGTTTGTTTCAATTAAGGTGATTGTAATTTTTTATTATTTTAGAGAAATTACTTTTTCCATTTATTCAATCCCCAATATAAATATAATAATAAAGTTGACATTATGAAGAAAACTTAATTTACTGTACATAACCTGTATTTTTTTGTTCATTCGTAATGAATAGTTATTTTTAGGACATTGTTACTAACATATTATTTTTAAACAAAAATGGTGCTGCTAGAAATAAATTTGTAATAAATAACCAAATTTTAAATCTTTTCATGTTTCATGTACTGTTATTTCTCATTAATTCTGAAGATGGGGAAGTCATATGCACTTGTAGGTTAATATTTTAATTCAATCAATAAATAAATAAAATTATATATATATATATATATATATATATATTTATTTATTTATTGAAATTAGTCTTTTGTGATTCATATTATTCCTCTTTACTGTTAAATTATATTTAAATTCTATTAAATAAACACCACCTAGTACAGTATATTGAGATAAGACATATCCTACCATAATTTTTTATGAAAGTACTTTTGCAGGATCCCACATCCTCAGTCATGATTGAAATAATTCCTTTATTGCATAATAAAAATAATAATTGTGTATTAATTTACACGAGTGCTGCTACCATTGCAGTTTTTTTAAGAACGTCTCCCTCAAACACTGTCTGATGGCTTATCAAATTGAAATTTTGTTTGCATTTACATATGCAATATTTTACTAATATATTTTATTGTATGCCATCTTTATTAATTTCTAATATTTCTAAATTTGTGTAAATATCAGAAATAGAATATTTATTGTTTATTAGATGGTCTGCCATATTAGATAAACCTTATACAAACAAAATATTAATAGAAATAACTTATTATACAAATAAAATTTTAATTTGATAAACCGTCAAACTGTATTTGAGGAAAATGTTCTTATAAAAACTGCAACAAATAGCAGCACTCTTGTAAATGAATATGCAATTATCATTATTTTAGTATTTTTATTATACAATAATGGAATTATTTCAATCATGACTAAGAATGTGAGTTCCCACAAAATTACTTTAATGAAAATTATGGTAAGATATGTCTTACCTCAATATAACGTAAAGATGATTTACTTAATAGAAGTTAGATATTTCTACTTTTATTTCATTTTTTGCAGGTCTTCAGTAATCATGTAGATAGGCAGGTTACATTTTATCCTATAACACTTTGGAGGTTAGATGTAGAAAATACAGCTGTATGTAAAATACCTTCAGATTGGCAACATAATGTTTCATGTTCAGATTGGGTTGGAGTTTATGAGGTAATCATTAGTTATAATAATAAAAATGCAGTTTTTAATTTAGAAATGACCTTGTTAATTGTATCCTGTTGTAATAGATTATATTATTGTAACTGGATGTATTACTTGTGTATTTTATGGCTCCTTATTAAAGTATACAACCAGTTTGTTGTACTGTGCATGTTAGCTTAATGTTTTTGAAGGTCAGGCTTTACAATCAGGAGCTATTTAGAGCTATTTTTTTATATTATTTTGTTGATTGTACTTGTAGATAACTGGTTATTAGCCCTGTTGGCAATTTAGTTAGCATTCAGTCTGGCCCAGTTTCAGTTTGATTTTCAGACAGTGTTTTTTTTTTTTCAGAATCTTTTTCCTTAATTTACTTCTGTTTCTTTCTATTCTGCATTATCTTTGAATTTCATTTTAGTTGTTAACATCCAGCATATTCAATTATTTGCTTACATATTGTAAACTTTTGTCTCCAACTACACTGTTTACAATTCCTTCCCTAAATTAATTAATTAGGTCTTGTAATAAATGACCTAATATTAGTTTTAGTAAGAACAATTAAAGCCAGAGATTTCTTTTCTTTGATTTGTCTTAAAAATTCTTCACTTCAAATTTTATCCACCCATTAATTTCCAACAACTTTTATAGCATTTTGAAAGCCTATATTTTTGTTCTTTTTGTCTTACTAGCTTCCTTTGTCATATTTTGCTTCTTACAAGTATTTTTAAAAATGTCGTTTTTCCTTCCACATGATAATCTGCTTTTTAATACCTTTTTAAATGGTCAGTCCTTTATAATTTTACCACCTAAATAACAGAATTCTTTGATTTCTGGTATATTCCCTTGCCATCATAATATTTTATTGATCATTTCCTTCCTTTTTATCTCACTTCATTGTTTTACTCTTATTTATTTTCAAATTAAAGCTTCATTCCTTTCAGTAAATACATAAATACATACTTTATTTTTTCTTATTAATTATTTTCTAGTAATCGTAATTGCTATATGTGGGGCTACCCAAAAATAATTGAAATTGTTAAAAAAGAATTGTTTTAATAATATTTACTTACTAAAACTTTAATGTCCTTAAAATCTTCTTGTGACTAAATACACTTGCTCAGTAGTTTTCCCATTAATGGAAACATTTTTGAAATTCCTGAAGATGAATGTTACACAATAGTTATCTTTGACTTGCTCCATGATATGAAAACACTTTCCTCTGATGTCTTTTTTGTATGTGAAAACAAGAAAAAATTGCATGAACCAAGATCAGAGAATAGTAGGAAAATGAGATGAGAGGCAATAGTCATTTTATTTTTTAACAGTTTGTAATGGAGGGCAGTATGAATGGGAGCATTGTCATGGTGCAAAAACCAACTTCCACTCGTCAACATTACCAGCATTTTTGTCACACATTTTTTAACATAGAAATGCTGATTTACTGTCTGCCAAGATGAAAAAATTCTATTAACACTCCCTTTCATATCAAAAAAGCAAATCAAATTTAGTCTTCACAATTGATCAAACTGGCTGTGTTTTTTTGATTTCTGTGAACTTAGTGATTTCTACCTTTTTGTTTCTGGATCATCACCTGTCAATTTTATAAGGAAAATGTTTATCATTTTTAAGTCAGTCCTTCAAATTACTTCACATATTAACACTATTGATTTTCTAAATTTCTGTGAGCAACATCACAAATTTTGCAGTATTACTTTCTATGTTCAAATCATTTGTTAAGATTCATTATCAAAAATACAAATCAATTCAGAAATCTCTTCAGTAGTCTGATGACAATCTTTGTGAATTGCAGTATAAACTTTGTCAATACTTTTATTATTACTAATTATGGAAGTTCAACCAGATATTGGCTGGTTTTCCTATGATGTTGCCCCTCATTTGAAAAATGAAAACCATCTGTAGGCTGTAGTTTTAGTTACAGCTTCCTCTTTAAAACCATTCTGTAACATCACTACTTTTTCAGTACCCATTTTCCTTAAGAGGAAATGAAATTTCATGCAGACTGCTTTTGACAATAATTCATAAAAAAAAAATTACAGAATAAATTTAATAATAACCAAGAAAAAAGCCAGTAATGGAATGTTTTATGAACAATACAGAACAGTGTCACTAGGGTGAGTGACAAAGAATATGGCTTGATACACCTAGCAGCAAAATTTTCAACTATATATCAATTGCATCCCAGGTATAAATTGTGGTTATTTTTTGGGACCCCTTGAATATTTTGCCCTTAAATTTTTACTACCATTAAACATATTTCTCAGTATTTAAGAGGAAACATTTTAGAGTAAAATGCATCCTTGCCTCATTTTTTTTTACATAATGAAACTTGCTGTTTTTTGTCTTATATTTTAATTACAGTTACAGCTATGTTTGAAGCCTACATTTCTTTAAATTTAATACAATTTATTCCATGAAACATTAAATGTCTTCTCAAAATGTCATGTGAAATATCGTGAAAGTCACTGCTTTTCTTCTGAGTGACTTCCAGAATTGATATAAAGTTAAAATCCACTTGTATACTATCCTCTCATATACTCTTGTCTCTCCTACTTAATGCTTGTCAGAACCTGAATTGGCCTTCACCTAGTACATCTTGTGTTTTATTCTTTTTTAAATCACAATCTGTAAGCATAAGATGTGTGCATTATTTAGAATTGTAATTATTATATTTTCTAACAAACTTAAAACGAAGGTTTTTAATTCAATCTACATGTCTTTTTATATTATTTCCTATCATACATTCTAATAGGTGAATTGATTTTGATGATTCATTTTTTTGTTTTTTAAAGAAAGTTCCTCTGATGGTCTCCATAGTTAAAAAAATTTACATAGAAATTTTCAAGACATTTTTACTGTTCATTTGATATTATCGTTTATATTGGATTGTTATAGCATAATGATGTATTGCTTGATGTTTTAAAACTTATTGTGAATATAAATTTTCAAGTGAAAGTTAAAAAAAAGTTGATTGATAAAAAATTAATACCTACTCCCACACCAAAGAATTTTACTGTATGTACTCTTTTCTGTGCATACTCTGTATACTCTAAATACTCTGTAGTAATCTACATATAGTACTCTGTATATTTTTTCATTCCTTTTTTTTAATTGTATCAAGATGTAGATGTCTTTGCTTTTACATTTTTTATTGTAAAACATTTTATCATACAGGCAAAATTTTTTGTAAGGTAAAAAAAGAAAAATGAAACATTTAAGAAAGATAAAATTTAAAAAATTAAGTTTTTTTAATAAAACAGACAAAAAAATAAATTTTTTCAGTTCCTGAAACTGATTTTTAAAGTTTGCTCCAAATTAAAGGTTAGCTGGTTGTTGATGAAATGCTTTTATCATGATGTTGACTTCAAAAATTGATAATTTAAAGAATTGAAAAAGTATTATTTTTTCTTTTCATTTTTAAAAAATTAGTTTTATTAATTTAAAAGGTTATTTTAATATTGAAAAATGAAGAAAATTATACCCCAGTTTCTTATATTTTTCACATTACTCTGTATCATAACAATTTTGGTATTGTCATATAATTGAAATATTTTGAAGCTTTATCAAGTTCTGAGCTTTTCATCAATTTTTGTTTCTTCCTTCAACTGATGATTAACTAATCTTTTCCCCTCTACATTTATAGACCTATATATTCTTTTTTAAATTATTCTTTTACCTTCAATAAAAATGTTTTTCCGCCTCATAATTTTCCCTTCATCCAACCTTTTTCTTTTCTATTTTACGTTGTATAATTATTTTATATATCAGAATTTTTTTCTTGTCTCTTTCATATTTTCTATTTATATACATACTATATTCAGTCATCAGTCAATAGTAATATATTTTTAACAATCCAGGGTTTTCTTACCGCTTGCTTTCTTTTTAATAAAATTTCTTCTGCCAGAATTATTTGAATTTTTAAATTCATCTGTTCATTTATTACAGTAAATAAATGCTTTTGTTATAATTGTAAAACTGTTCCTGCATTCAATCAATGGCAGTTCTAATAGCAT
Organism: Lycorma delicatula; assembly: GCF_047948215.1. NCBI lineage: Eukaryota > Metazoa > Arthropoda > Insecta > Hemiptera > Fulgoridae > Lycorma > Lycorma delicatula. The sequence goes on from NC_134458.1 coordinate 153,894,088, forward strand.
CAAAGTATACAGATAATGTTGGGATTTAAATTGTTACTATGATAGTAGCCTCAGTCCAGTTATTAATTGTGATTATACTCCTGACAGCTAAAGCAGGGGATGGTTATTTATAATTATAATTATTTTTGTTTAGATTCACTTTAATTTATGCCCATTTTTTGTTAGTAAGTTTTTTTTTTATATAATTAATTTTGATGTGTTCTAATTTTTTTCTTTTACAGAGTGAATTTACAAGCCTTGAAGATTATGTTACATATATTTATGTAACACCAAACAATAGACGAGATAACAGCGGTTGTAGTAGTGCACACTGTAGTAGCGACAGCAGTACTGATCAAACTGTTCACGGTCAGGGTATGAAACTTGAATTAAAATTTGGTGATAGCATACTTCGTACTGCTGGCTCTTATGTACTTATTTATTTTAGCAAGCATTCATCAAGCGTATTAGGAATTAGTGAACCGTTCCCAGCTGTATTTAGTTCTGGGCATATGCGTTCGGTACCATTAGATTGGTGACAAAAACAGAACCACCTGGCAAGACCTTTAGGACTTAATTGCTAGGTGTGTTATTAATCATTCATAAACAAAGATTTCTGGCGAGATCTGTAGGCCGTAATTACTGGGCGTGTTAATAACATTATGAAATAATATCCTTGAACAAAGGTTTCTGGAATAATAATTATGCAGTATATTTAATACTACTGAGAAAATGGTAATCTTACGTAAACATTTACACACATTGATGCATTTATTCAATTGTGTTGTAGTTGGTGAAATTATTTTTCATTAATAATTTCACCAATTATTAATTGTGAAAATGAAAGCTAATGGATTGTGTTGGATCATATTATTTATAATATAATCAAGGTGATAGGCAGTTTATTTTACAATTTTTTTTTCTTATTATGTTAGTGAAATTTTTACTGTTGATCATGAAGTTAATGATAAAATTGTGATCAAAGAATTATAAAATGTTTTTAAAAACTAGTGTTATATTACCTATATAAGTAGTTAAAATTTCTAATCCCTCCTAAAATTAAAATAAATTAATTTTATTTTTAAATGATTGCAAATTAGGATAAGGATTATTATTTGTAGAGTAGAATGGAGATAAGATATTTCTTTGTAAAGGGTGGAGCAGAAACGATTCAAAACATATTTTTAATTGTTTTAGACAATTTAAAACTTGAAAATGAAACACTTTAATTGCAAATAAAATACTAACTAGGTACGCTGTAAAGAACTAGGACAAGCACTTAGTTTTCAACTCACATTTTAAAGATAACATCATGCAAGTGACCACCATTAGCAGTAAGGCACATCTCTGCATGTCCATAACTTCCTTAGCCGATCCACTGGAATTGCATCTTTCGGTTTTTATATATTGTGAGGTCGGTTAGCATAAATCTTTTCTTTCAAATGGCCCCATGTGAAAAAATTGCTTGCTGATCAGTCAGGTGAGCATGGTGGCCATGCAACATTCTGAAACGAGAGATGACATGTTGAGGAAACAGTTGTTAAGACTGCCATGGAATTTCATGATGTGTGGGTGGTAACGCCATTCTGTTGGAACCACACCAGGTGTGTGTCAACACAATGCTGATGAAATTTGTTATGGAGAAACATTCGTAACAGCATCATTTATCGATCTGATGTGGCCGTAACCGACCATTAGCGTTCTCAAAAAACGTATGGCCCAATCATTCCAAATGCACTAACTCCACACCATACTGTAATTTTTTCACTTTGTAGTGGCTTCTCATGCAACATTTCCATGGGTTCTCTGCAGCCCAATACCTGAAGTTCTGCTTGTTAACCTATCTATCATCTTTTAGATGAAAGTGTATTTTATTGGACATTTGCTGGTGATCCAGCAATTGCGGCATTTCTTCATTAGTTGTAGCAATTGCCTGCAAGAATCAGTCTGATAATTCAAACCACATGAATGAAGTTGTTGCACTACTTGGATTTTATATGGATGTAATATTAAATCTTCATGTAAGATGCATCCAATGGTTGTATGGGTTAAGTGTAAGGCGATTGAATGGCAATAAGTGAAACGCTGAGGGTTACACTCAAATGCTTCTGCCACTCTGTACATTTTCCAGGGTTCAAACAGTTCGAGGACCAGGTGGCTTCTTGTTGACAATGGATGCATTAACCCTGAATTATCTGACCCAATTCAATACTATTTAGGGTGTGGGAACCTTTCCATTCCTTCCATTGTCAAAAATGTCATTGAAAAACTCTGGATTACAGAAGCAGAGCCGTTAAGTTTCCAGAATGCTTTCACTGCAAAAGCACAGTGCTCTTCCAACCAATGCTGCATCATGACTGAAGGTTTTATGGAATGTAACGTAAGGATAGCAGGAGAATTACGTATCTCCCTACTGACGCAGAATCTGGACTAAAGTCCCTTGTTACTGTATCTTTCTTTTAACAGGCAGGTGAATTATTTGCTGTGTTCTGATCCTTTAGACCAGGAAGAATTATTTGACCGGGGCTGACCTTGGGAGACTGGCCACATATGAGCTTCATTCTTCCAGCATTATTCCCCTGAAGTCCTTTTGGTACTAGAGCAGCCTAGTAGGAATGCGCCTTTCAGGCCCGTAATGTTTGGAGGAGGATGCAATGCTCTCTCTCCTTTCTAAAGGGAGTCGCATGTGCTGGTGGTGTGAAGGCTTTAAACTACTTTACTTTGCAGTATATGTTTCATGGCACAACTAATATTGTCTAATTGTTTCTGCTCCATCCAGTACATTCAGTTTAAACATTTGTTTTTTATATCATGTCAATGATTTCAATGCAGTGTTAGTGAATATTTCCTCTAATTTCTATCTTAAACGTAATTATCAGAAATGATACCAAATGTCAAATATTTTCTCACCTTAAAATAAGAATATTTATGATTAGTTACATTCTTGTGTTAAGAATAACCATGGACTCTCAAAATTAACAATCACCTCTGTAGCATTACTCTTATCAAAGTCAACAGAAAACTAGTTGCATACTACTTGACAGTACATTGACTAGACATTTTTCCAGATGCTTTTATCGTTTTCTTTTATAAAGTTTTGTTTTAGAATAAAATTGAATTCATATTACTTTGAAGAGTTTACAATCAACATTAATTTGTAATTCATCTGAAAAGTTGGTGTTTGTACATAATACAGGGGTAAGTCAAAAAGTAAGATGAAATTAAAAAATGTTTGTTTTATTTGCACTTACATAATGAAATATGCTTATTTTTCAATAACTAAAATATGCTTATATATATATATATATATATATATATATATATGTGGGTGTGTGTGTGTGTGTATGTATGCTTACTTAGTCCATCATCCATCTTTTATTAAGCTGTTAAATTCCTAGAAGAAATTTTAATGTGGTGCACAGCCAATTTTGCACCAGTTTGATATATGACCTCTTTTTCAGATCAAAACAGATTCCTTTGCGTCATTGATTCCTTTTGCCTCACTGAGAGAAGAGCCCCTCTTCTTTCAGCGAGGCAAAATGGATTAAAAATGTAATTACAAATTTTTATATGTGGCACCATTGTTAGTCATACCTATTTATCATAGTTTTTCAAGTTTTATTTCATATTAAGCTACTTACTACATTCAAATATGTTACAAATATGAGTTTTTTTATTATTGTGATTATCCCTCTCATCAGGTGTGGGCCTTTGCACTAGTGTTCAATATCGTTTTAATTAAGTGAATGGTGTTATTATGTATGGTGAAGGCTGTGTTTTTTGCTTTGCCTAACATCTACAGACGCGTATAAATTTTTTTGCAGTGAAGTTGATTTTTGTACTACAACTGTACATTTCTTTGGAATAGTTGATTTTTACATTGAGAAAGCAATACATCTCTCCTAAATCCTTGGCCTTTAGGTGTGCGTGAAGATGAGTGAGTAGTTGTTCCTTAAGTACTATTGAATTAGTGATTGAATTCATCATCCACACATACTGTGATGAGCATGAAATCTCCTCCTTTTGTAATATATGAAAACACTCTGGTCTTGTCCAAATTGGATGATGTTGGTACTGAGTAGAAATTGTTCACACATTTCACATGGTTTGGCATGTGGATGTACCGACCTATGTATTCCTACTCATCATTTCGATGCACTAGTGTACCACTAACCTCCCTTGTTCATGAGGTGGTTCGGCACCAATGCACCAAAAAACCTACTCACATTAATTGCTATATTTTTCATGTCTATCACATACAAATGTTTTCGAATGAACAGCTCTAAAATATGTTATTACACCTACATTCTCCTTGGGCAAACATTCTGACATTTTTACCCAGAAGCCTGGCCTGGATAATTTTGATCTTAGGTTCAACAAAGAAAAAAGTCATAAAATAAATGTAATTTATTTCCATTAGTAATATTATTTAATTATAAACAATAAGAATAGCTTTTATCATTATAAAAAAATTTTGAAAATTTATTTTTAAATTCATATTATCACATTTTTTCTCCAACAATATTCTTTTATTGAACCAATTAAAAACATAACATAATTTAAATATTAAAATTATATTCAAAAATAAAAAATTGAGATTATTATAAAATGATGAATATATAAGGTACCTAGAATAATGGAAAATTAAATTGATCTTTATGTTTCCAGCAGTAAAATTCTAGCTGAAAACTGCATGACAATATTCGTAATTAATATTTTAATAATATCCACTGAAAAACTCTTAAAATAATAATAATTTATAAGAAAAAAAGTAAAAATTGATTGACTCTGCTGGTTTCACCCTTTCTGATTTGAGAAAATGAAGTTGTCACTTTTTTCACTAGTCGTTTCTTTCTTGGTTCAATCAGTCAAACAGGCACTCATTTAAAATTGATTTTTAAACACAACCACAACAATTCTTTCAATGATTGGGTAGTGTAAGGTTAGAACAATTATTGTTGCAAGATATACGACGGCAAGGGAAATCAAATTTCTCTACCTTTTTATTCTCCCTTGTATGTACTATGCAAAGTGAAATATTTATTTAACATAAGTAAGCAGAATTATTTTTTTTCATTTTCTCTTGTGTATATTTATGTGAACACATACCTTCTGTGATTGCAGAAGTATGTTATACTTAAATTGATTAAATATTTTTATTTTTTCCGTATTACTATATTTGACTTGTCTCAAACTACTGAAGCAGTAGAGATTTAAGTATTTTAGGCTTGTATGTAAAAATAAACATTACAACGTAAATCTGGTGTTAAAAATATATTTGGTGTAAGAGAATGTATTTTTGTAAATTATTTTTTTATTTATTTCTACAGTATTCATTATCATTTTGTGTGTATGTGTGTGTGTTTCTTTTGTCTAAGAGTACTTAACGGTAATGTCCGTTCTTATGAAAGATTATTCAGTTTGATTATTCTACAGGAAAATTATTCAGTCTGGTTACTGATTTTCTTTTTATATATACTGATATTCTTTTTATTTGTAATTTTAAATTGGATATCATTTAAATGTTTAATCTTGTTAAGATTCAGAAAATATTTTTTTATAAATTGGATTACATGAACCTTTGTGATAACTACAGACTTTGTTCTTATTATTAAAAACGTCCTCTTTTACTATTAGTTATTTTTTCAAAAAAAGAAAAAAATTACTACCAGATTTTGTTCATTGTGCAGAATTGAACATTTTTTAATGTTGAAAAAACTGGTATCTAAAACATTTTTAATAATAACAATTTGACCCTTAAATATTTTTATTATTTTGTATTATTCTCGTAAAATCTCTAAACAAGATAGAGAATATTTGTTTTTTATGCAATTTTGAACTTGTTTTTAAATTGATGCTTTGTTTTAATTACTTAATACATTAGTTGTAATTATTATTCTTTTTTAGTCAAAATTTTGACTGCTGTGTAGATATTTGTTTATAAATACAAACATGCTGAAAGGTTTTAAGGTTTTTAATGCTCTGCAATTAGCTTTGTATTTTTTTTCTTGAACATAATTATTTTGATACAAACATTAACTCTACATATCCAACATTAACTCTGAAGATAATAAAAGTTAATTATTTAGAAAGAAAAGCTTTTTTCAAATATCGGCTTTCAGATAGATTTACTGTGCATTGATTCATAGGTTATTATTATCCACCTCTGCTAAACTGCTTAATCATATATTGTTAATTTATTTGCTGGTTCTGCATGTAAGGCACAGAGTGACTCACAGCCTATGATCAAAGTCTCTGTTCATAGTTTTGGTTTAGTACGAGATAACCTTCAACTCCAAAGTGTAAGTTTTTGAGATACACTTTTGTGTAACTTGTTTTGGCAGGCATTATCAAGCAGAAGAATTACGCGTAATAAAAAGAATTATCTTCTAGCATGTCACAGTAGTACTCCCTGTTGACTGTACAAATAATTGTAACAAATTAGGCCTTAATAAACCCAAAACACTGTTAGCATCTCTTTGCCAGTTGAGATTCACATCTCAAGTTATTATCCAATCTAAAAAGCATTATCTTCCGTTAAAAACTGTTGTTTAAGTTATATAGAGATGTGAATTTTTGGGTATCTTTATGATTCTGAATTGACTGTATCAGAACCCTTGTTGAACACATTTTGTGGTAGTTCAGCTTAGTGCAGATAATGGAATGGTCATTGTCAATACTCACACTGTAAATTTCAAGAAATTTTTATGCATCTGTTGGTGCAAATAAAATTGATCATTAATTAGATTTGCAAAGTATCTGTCAAAACTTCCACTGGTCTTCCATTATGATGAAAGTCTGTAACATTTGTTCTGCTTGATTAAAACTGATAAAGATTTGTAGACTTAACTTTTTAAGGAAACCTGGAAAAAGCCTCTAGAGAGGCAACATCATAGATCAGTATATTTCTTTGAAATGTTTAAGTGTTAAAACAAAAGTTTAACTAAAATTGTATATTTTATTACATAAATAAAAGTAGTTACATGGTGTAATCACTTTTGGAGACTTAGGGAAGAATCTAACTTTGACTTGAGAGTGTAATGGTCAGAATCAAGCCCATTCTTTCTCATTCTAATGTTCAATGTCTCCGTTATTTGATTTCTAGATACTACAACATAATTTAACTGAAATTTACCTCACCCAGAATAGAATTTGAGGATTTCCACATACAGGCTTTCTTTTTGATTTTTCTTAATCTTGTTTTTTTTTTTAAGAGATGTGTGGGCATCGACATTACTAGCCCAAATGGAAATTTGTAACGTATGAAACTGACATGCCTGACCGGGATTCGAACCCAGGATCGCCGGGTGATAAAGGCTGAGATGCTACCACTCACGCCACGGAGGCCGCTGTGAATGGTAATCTTAATCTTGTTAACATAATCTCTGATCAAATGTTTTGCAGAATTCAACTAATCTTTTGCCATTTGTGTTTGTTTTGATATGGACTGCATATCTTCCTTTGATCTCTGTCTTCCTCCTCTCCCAATTTGTACGTTAGTGTCCTACCAAAATTTTGATATTTTTGATAAATTTTGATATGTTTAGGGTTTAATCTTTCTCCTCATTTTCTAAATTTAACCAGTATTGGTTGACTTTATCTGGTTTGTTTTAATTTTGCTGATTAATTGGGACATGACAGTTATGTCATAATATTTGCTTCTACACTTAATTGTTACTGTTAAAATGGTAACCTACTATTTTCAGATTTAAATTCTGTAACATTATTAACATATGCTTTTTCTACTAGAAATGCTATAACCAAAATTCTAATTAACAAATTTTTAAATTTAGGATCTGTTGTTTTCTGAACAGTTTCTGCTGGTTTTCCCTTAAATACTTTAAAATGTTCAAAATAGAAATTATCCTCATCCATAAACCTAGTCTCTTGGATCACACATATTTTGATATTAAACCTATTTAAATGCTTTATCAATTTCCATTAGTTTTCCTGCATTTATTAACAAGTTTACATTTAATGTTCCTACTGAGTATCTTTGTTTAAAAACTTGGTGAGTTTAAAATCTGTCAAAATCTGACCGAGTCGACCAATTATGCATTATTGTCATGCGGTGGATTATTACCACTTGCAGATATATTTATCAGAAAATAACCTTCCATTTCTATGAATTTTAGTGTTAAAATTTAATAAAGGAAATTAATAAAACTGTACCAGTTCTAAACCTAACATTTTTCAAGAAACACAAAAAACTATTTAGTATAAAAGTGGCAATAAATATTCAGAATTTTCTTAGATTGTTATTATTAGGTAATAATAGTAATGAAGAATAAATTGACTTTATTATACATGATTTATTTTATTTAAGACAATAAAAAACTCTTTGGACTTATGTTGTTTTCAAAAGTAATGGTTATTTTACTGTATAATTTTATCTTGATATTTTAAACAGTTTTAAAAGTTTTTAATTTACATATTACATGTGAAATCTTAGACATACCAAAACAGTGATCAATAAAAATTTGTTTCATTGACCAGAAAAACAGAAATTTTTAACTATCAGCTGTTTGAAAAAAAAAAAATTATTCACATAATCATTATTCACATTATGTCACCACATAATGTTTTCACTAGTCGCTTATTATTTTCATGTGAAACACTAGACACAACAATAATAAAAAAAATATCACAAAAGTCAATAAAAGAAACAATAGGATTATTAAATCTTGGATGTGTTAATCAGCACTGCGTTCATCACTGCTTTCATCATTTTCTATTATTTTCCATTGCATTATGTTATTGTAAATGTCTGTGTGTTCTTCTGATACATACTTCAAAATATTTCGCTCTCATATTATATTTCAGTATATTTCTGACATTCGCCCCCAACTTTATAAGCTTCTGTGGCATTTTATAGAAGTATAAGTGCCACCAAGTACCCTACCACGCCTCAAGACCGCTGCTGCTCTGTCCACGACTGCTTATGGAGGTTACCTTTATTAACAGCTAACCCCCATATCTGAGGGTCTTTCCCCTATCTGCAACCTGGGGATGCACCCTGTGCCCACAGCTAGGCTTCCCGTACTTAGGACAGGGATTTTTAAATTTTATTGATAGGAATTATGTACAATTTTTATGCTGCTATTTAAAATTGAAGCCCTTTGTTTTAATTTATCTTTGTTATTGTTTGTTAACCTTATGGAAGTTTTTTCAAAGCCCAATTTTTTACTAATTTTAGATAAGTTATTGTATTTGTGATAAATTGGAGTAAAAATGTACAGAATTTTAACAAAAATTTCATTGTGAATTGAATTAATATGATTTAATGGTTACATTTATACAAGTTACAAAATTAAATAAATCACAATTTATGAAATTATGCATACAGCATAATCACACTCACTAAAGTTTATTATAGAAACAATATATTAATGACTTAAATGTATTTTATAATGCCACAACAAATGGTAAACATATATAAAATAAATTAAATAATTGTATTCAACAATCTGAATGTGCTTGTTTCGTGGAAACTGAAAATAACAGAGCATTAAACTTCCAAAACATATACATATTTGTAAAAAAAGACATTAGTTTTGCTAAAAATGCAACAATGCACTACACTTAAAAATTCTGTCAATTAGACAAAATCAGCAACTTAAAATGCAGAAAATTAAAAAGTAAAACTAAATTACATGAAACATATAGCTGCAGAAACAAAAACATATTGTTTGGTAAATTCAGTATTTAAAGTATGACTGCATTCACATTTACATAGGAAGAATCTGATTATTTAATAATCAAATTAAAAAAAAAAAAAAAAAAAAAAATAGTAAATCAAATTTGACTAGCATCGCTGAATATTTAATAAATTTAGACAAATAATACCCACTGTAAATAAAAATGTACAGTTTTAAAATTAAATAATAATAATTATATTTAAAAAATATTACATTAACCAGTTTTGTTTAAAAAAAAAGCTTTCTTACAAACTGACAACAGTATTTGATGTACGTGTATTGTATGAACCTTACATCAAAAATAGTGTTATTTACTACTGCACAAGATAATAGTTAACAATAAATATTTCAATCATTAAAATGGTAGAAATCAGCAAGATAGTTTATTTAATATGTACTTCCTGCACTAATAATTTGAATTCGTATTTTTTTTTTCTGATTTGATGAATATTTTTTATTTTATTTTTTTAAATCATGATAGATTTGTGTGACGTTGTTTTTTTAAGTAGAATTTTGTTGTGTGTTCCTATTCTTTTCTTTGCACTTTTTTAATCTTAGATCAAAAGGCATATTTTTCCCCTTTACATTCCATTCCATTGTAATTGATAAGTACTGTAGATATTCCATTTTTACTACTTCTTTTATAATTTAGTTTACTTTCTTTTTACATAATTAATGAATACTTTCTTTTATAAAGAAGTAGTTTTACTACCTTGTTTTACAATTATTATAGCTTTTTTAATTGTATGTTTTTATAATGTTTTTCTTTAATTTGATTCTAATAAATTGTTTGATGTATACGTTTTAGGTCTTATTCTCTGTTAAGTGTTGGTATTAAGATTTGTGTTTGGTGAATAAATAAATATGTATTTAGATTTATAGATCAAGATACAAATATTATTTTTAGAGAATTTAAACATTTCTATAATAAATATTAAAAAACTTTTTAAATTTTGATAAGTGAATTGAACTTAAATTCTAATTTATGCTATTATACATAATTGAATATAGATGGTGTTCAGCTTAGAGTTGTGTCTAAATTAGCTGTGTAACATAAATTGTATGCGAAATAATAATGACATAATATTTAAATGAATTATTAAGTGAAATTATATAAAAGATTAAATAATTTTATAAAAAAATTATAACATATTATATAAAATATTTGTGTTTATTTTACTGTACTTGATAAATAGTAGAACACTACAACTTTTATTATTAGTATGTAATTTATTCTTCTAGTTGGGAAGTAAAGATTTTTATCTTGTCTTAAATTTTTTCCTGAGGATTCCATCCCCAGAAATAAATGAACATATAATATAATTTTATTGTACTCGAGAATCTTTTAGAATGTCTGGACTGCTATTAATACATAGGTTAATTACTATAAATGTTGATTACACCCAGTTATTAAAATAATTATTTTGTAAACATGACAGTGTTACTTACAATGTACAAGTTGACAAGACGAAGTTCATATTCGTGGAGGACCATTGTTTTATTTGGCTACAGACAGAAATGGAGATATAACTCTAAAGTACAGTCTGGGCTTAGTCCCACTGAACAAAATTACATGGTTGTCAATCTGTTCTAAACAAGCAATGTATTGTCAGTTTTAAATAGGTTACTGTATTTTTTGGAACCTGTAATTTCTTTCTGATTACAATAATAACACAATTAAAAATATTAATTTACATTACTGTATTCATAAATAAAATGAAAAAACCTGCAGTTAATTACAATAATTTAATTAAGTAAACATTTTCACTAAAATGGTATCGTAGCTCACAGCATTATATTCAAAGCTGATAGCAATAATTTGGACATATAGGCCTATGGTATTGCAACAAGTTTGATATAGCTGCAGAATAAAAAATAAAATAATATTTTTATACTAATTTGCTAAATAATTTAACGATCAGTATTACCTTAATACGTTCCTTAACCAGTTTCATCTGCAGTTTCTGTAGAACTATGTTCTGTGATAGGCCAACAACCTTCGATTTCTAAGCTTGTCTCAGTTTCACTTACACCAGAAATAATTTTCAATTCGTCTTCACTACCTGATGTCTTATCAACTCCATCCTGTATTTATAATTATGCTTTCAATGGCATCATCCATCCCATTTATGCTTTCAAAACTCATCAAATTTAATGCTGTCAAATTTATGGCTTTCAAAAAGCATCTGGTTTTCAGTAAAAATGCATTATCTTCTGAACTAACAACACTGATGTTTTCCAGTCTTCTATAGTAATTAATGAAATTGCATGTAATGTAATGTCTGTCAGTTCTGTTAATGACATGCAGGACATATTGTGGTGTCAAATTTTTTTATAACTAGATTCCAGATAATTTCAACTTGATTAAAATCTGGTTGGTAAGGTGACAATCTAAGCACTTTCATTTCTTTTGTTGTTTAGTATTTTGGCTAATTCATATTGTAGTGCTGGGCAGTGTAGTTTGGGAATTTCTAAAAGTTCATTTTTGTTAGATCTGGGTCGTAGTTAATTAAATTTTTTTGAGTCATTCTTGAATATCTTTTTTCAATGAATTGGATGATGGAGGTTTGTACTTTTATTTATTATGGTAAGGTGTGTTATCTACGACTAAAATATAATTTGTTGATAGTCCTGGGGTAAATTGCTTTTTAATATACTTAAAAAATTTTCATTATTCATCTCCTTATGATAATCTTCTGATTACTGTTGGAATCTTAGATTAAAAAAGCACCATCTGTGAAACCCATGTCCCCACCCACATCAGCCACAATTAAATGGTCACCAGCACTACTGCTAACAAAAACATCTGGTAAATTGTCACTTTACCATTTAATGTATATGCACCCAAGTTTCATCTGAGTATACAACCAGTCTCTTTTGCTCAAAAGTTGCATTATTTCTCAGACACCTAAGAAAAAATACAGGTTTCGTGATTACATCATTTTGTTAACACAGAATCTGTCTATTGTTTTTGAACTTCCTGAATTGAAAATCCATAGATTTTATCATTTTCCTTAGTGCTTCCCTACCATTGGTAAAATTCAGTTCCTCATGACAAAAATTGTATAATTTTTGTAAAGTAGGTATTTCCTTATATTTAAGAAATTATCTTCTAATAACAGACTTGTCGAAATCAGCTATTTCATTTCATATTTAATTTGAGGAGTATATTTCTTTTTTTTCTTTGGTGTTTGAATTTGAGAACCTCTAGCTTCTGCTTCGTATGCAGTTTTCCTGATGTCAATTACTGTAGACCAGCTTAAGTTTTGCATTCTACAAGCACGTTCCATCGCTTTCACAAGAGGCACCAATAATCCATTTTTTCTTGGTGTATGAACTTAATAACATTCAACACGAGACGAGCATTTGACTGCAAAGAGGTTTTCCATGTTCATTTGACATCTTAACACAACTACTTTTTAAGTAACAACTGCTGCAATTTCTAATGCAAACAACAGAGATTATTTGTTTTTATTAGTAATAATATGTTTACAAATTATGTAACACTTATAACTACACGCCTATTTTAAACTTTTAACCCCTAATTCTATTACTAATGCGTCTCTGTTCTCTTAATATAATTACTTAAATCAAAACAATTGATTTAAGAAATTTATACTTCATTTACTTTTTTTAGTATGATATATTTTCATTATGCTTGTGTTTTAAAAGTACATTGACTAAGAAAACAATTGCTCTTATTACAAAGTAACAGGGCAAATGATAAAATTCATTATTTATATAAAAATAGCTGTAATTAAGCAGAACAAAAACTAATGTTTTACTGTTAAACATTAAAATTAAAATGGCATTAATTAATTCATTAATGTGAAATTATATAAATAAAGCCTAATAAGTAACATAATGTTATGTAACATTATCGTGATATGCGTCTGTGTCCATACACACAGACAATAATGTGTAAAACAGCAATCCAATCTCATCTCAGAAGTCACAATTACTTAACTAGTACCACTGGAATGTGACTGTATGCAGGAGTAGTTCATAAACTTTCCAATTATGCACCTTGCCTTGTTGACTAGTACATAAATATGTGTTTGTTGTCTGTAGTAAATGAGAACAGTCATATTGTTGTATTCTTATTGTGTGGTGCTCTTCTATTATCACAACTTAATCATAAATATCAATTTTTAATCAAAATTATAAATAGCATATTGTAGAACAGTTACCTATGATTTTACATAAATTGAATGTATTTTAATAGTTTTTGTTTTATTTATAATTCTATTTCATATAAATATGGAATGTTTATATAAAGTGGTTATTTGATTATCATTCAAATATATTAATTAGGCTGCAGTAAATAAAATATTTTACTGTCTTTTGTATGATTGTAATGATAATTTAAAATTTAAAAAATATGATGATAATTTGATTATATGTTTACAACTCTGTTTTACTTCAATCAACAGAGATAGCAAAGTGATGTTGTGTGAACATCTGTCATTTGCCTCGATGTTCATTAATTGACGACTGTGCTTCCAGATGTCAGAGTTCTCAAAGATTCTCTGCTATTTCATCTTGTATTTAATCTAATTACTTTTATTTTCTATTTACGTGAGACATATAGTTAGTGTGAAAGATTTCTTAAATTTATTATTTGGAAGAGAGTGTATTTTGTTCATAAGATTTTTTTGTTTGATAAATGTATAAGTTTTTATGAAAATGTTATTTTTAGCAATATCATTTTTATTTTTCTATAAGGACTAAATTTTCTGTTATTTATGTGCTATATTTAAAACATTTAGTAAATTTTTAATATTCATGACAGCTGTGAAAGGTTGAAAATCAGAATCGTGATTTTAAGAATTGTTAAATCAAAAATTTTTTTCATAATAGAAAACATTTTTTTAATTTTCTTTTTAAACCATATTTTTCATGTTGATGGTTTATAGAAATATGAAATATATTTGTTAATTTATTATCAAATTTACTATGAGCATTTATTAATTTGTAATATACTTTAAGCATATTATATTCATTAATTATAAATAAATATTTATTAGGCTAAAAATAAATAATAGGTTGGAATATTGGATACCCAAATAAATATTTAATAAGTGATTAATGTTATTGTATAGGAAAAAATTATGTTTAAAAGCAGCAGCTGTTCATTATTTCTAGCAAAGTCCAGTAACCCCACTCTTTTTGGGATTATCTAGATAATGTGCAAAAAAAATTTTTATTTATTAATTTGGAAGAGAATTCTGTTCTAAATTTTTATGCAAATTTTATTTTGTTTACATTAGAAGTATGCAATGTTGATTTTTAATTAAATTATTGAAATTTAGTATATAGTTTTTATTTTATACTTTTAAAGTCTAAGTTCTGTGTTTTTATGTCTCGTATTTATAATACCTAGTAAATGTTTAATATTCATGACAGCTCTTATCTAAAAAAAACCTGGTCAAAATAGATTATTTGCTACCACACAGTGTATTGGTTAGGTACTGTTACAATATTACTGTAACAAAATTTCATTACCAGTTTTTTACTATGGAAAGCAAGAAGAAATATACTTTATCTTTACTTTTTCACGTACTGAAAATATGTATCAATATGCCCACTAAATTGTACCTGATAATCAGTTCTGATTGCAACCTTCACCCTGTTGGTCATACAGATTGTCTGTATAGTGAACATTAATACTCTCAGGGAAAGTGCTGATTGATACCTTTTTATCAAGAACCTTTTTTGCATTAAAGCTATAAAAAAGACCAGGACAGATAGTATAAAGTAAAAATGAATGTACCTCTTTCTGTTGTAAAACAATGCATTGCATACACTGCTATTGATCATTTAGGGTACCACTCATTTTCATTATTAATGAAAAATAATAATTTATAAAAATCTCTTAAATTAACAATATTACCTCCATTACCAGCCTTATTTACAAAAATTAATTTGTAAAAATAAACAAAAATAAGCTAAATACATTACTTACATAAAACTAAACTGTTTTATAATTGCAATAATATAAAATTAAAATTTATTATTATTATTATACCTATACAATCAGGTATCTGCAGAGTATCTCATCAATATCTAAAATCTCATCTATATATCTAATTTTGGGTAATCATTATTCCATTGTGTTGTTACAATACTGTTGTTAATTGCTACATAATATTTATTTAGTGAAGTAAAATTTTAAAGTAATCTTATACAGTAAGGTAATTGAATAATGTACACAGTTACTCATATACACACATACAGGAACTTCATTTATTAAATGAGATCAAAGGTCACGGAAGGAATAAAAATACAGTACAGAAATAACTTTAATATATCGTAACTTTACCTTACATGTAACTACCATATTCAGTAAAGTGCAAGTGGACGTTTGCAAGTCACAAAAACTCATATCTTTACTGCACAACAACATAACCTTAACCAGACAAAGGTGGTAAGAGCAGAAACGTGGTGCCATGCCTAATCAACAGCTACTACTGTTACCTGGTAGCGAAATGGTGAATCACATCATTGGTTTGAAACATTTTTTTGTTTTGGTTCCAAGTAACCCTCAGTGGTCCAAATAGCCCCGGTTTACCAGTATTCTGACAACTGGAAGATAACACTAAATATTCTATTAATGTTCTGACAAATACTATATGAAATCAAAATATTAAACTCTTAATTGGAGTTTTTTATAACTTTCCCTGTTAATTTTCCTGTATATTTTTTCTGTTACTTGTTATGCATTACATAAAATGTTAACCTTGCTATGAATAAACACATGTTAACACAATTCATCAGAATCTGCTAAGAAATGCGTGCGGTGTTATAATTCATGAATAACATAATAAAAAACACTACAAAAAAAATTATACTTCTCATAAAGAACAGTAGCAAAACTATAAGGAATATCTCTAAAGTATAGATGGCTGGGAAATTTCTCTCCTTAAGGTTGGTTGTGTCTTTCATGGCCACTCTAGTTAATGCACACACTGCATTGTTGTTTGTAGGTTGTCTTTGATTACTTGTGAGTTATGTTATAAAATGGATAGGAAAATCAATGTTGCCTCAGACTGAATTAAGTGGAGTCATACATTTTTTAAACGTTTGGATGCAAACTGATGAGATTTGGCATACTGCTGATGGATTTCGTGCCATGTGAAATGACTATAAATGGGGAACCATACTGTGAAACTCTACGTAAATTACAGCACGCCGTTCAAAATTGGTGACCTGGGCGGCTGACCAATGGCATTGTCCTGCTGCACGGTAATACACGTCCACATATTGCGGGTCCAACACATGATTTACTAAGATTTGGATGGGAAATTTACGATCACCCGCCATATAATCTGGACTTAGCTCCTTTTGATTACCAGTTGTTGAGAAATTAAAAGAATTTTTGAGCGGTAAGCAATTCGTGGGTGACAATGAACTTAAAAATGCTGTTAATCAGTGACTAAATAGACTGGCGGCAGAAGAATATGACGAGTGTATACTGAAGCTGGTGTATCACTACGATAAATGCCCTAATTCATGTGGCAATTATATAGAGTAGTATAAAGTATGTAGTTTTAAGTGAAATAAAAAATATTTATAAAGTTTTCAGAATAAATTTTTTTACAATGAAACCGCTCTTTACAGATATCCTCTAGTAAATAGCATACTTTACTTAAACTTTCAACACTCTCACTGGGCAATACAAAATTATACTATCTCGTACAGAAACTTTGTACACATCAAGTGAGAAGAAAACTTTACATACTCTACTAACACAACTATTGTTAATATTTTTTTCCTGGAACATCAAGCATTATATTTATCACCTAATTATGGATTAATCCCAAAATTTAATTTTCTCGACTTAACTACTTTTCTTAGGAATGTGCAATATTACCTATAAATGAAAAATCAGTAATAGATGATTTATCATCTATTATCGTGCTGTGACCATCATAATTATGTATTCATAACCAGGCATTTACATCATTAAAATATCCAGTAATGATTAAAAATGCTGAAAAAATGCAAGTGTCATTTTTTGAACCACAAACTGGAAACATTAAATTAATAACAAAATGTAGACTGTTATTAATCCAAATCATTAGGAATCAGATAAATGAGGTTTTTATACTGTATATTTATTTCTTTGACAAGTGGTGTAAAGTTATTTGATAGAACAGTATGGTAAATTGATGCCTTATATATATCTTTGTTTGCCATATATATATATGCATTTATTGTGTATTTGTAATGTTATTAAAGATTATTAAAATTGTATTATTGTACCTTAATTCATGCAATAATAATAGTACTATTACTCATGTTTAGATTTTTTGTGATACTGTATATATTAATAATAAAGGTCTATTTTAAAAAAATAACTAAATCTGTGTATTTAAAAAAAAAATAATAAAAAAACAACTTTTTTATTCTTTTTAATGGTTTTTTTATAAATATTTCTCTTTATCAATAATTATATTAGATGTACTACGATTGTCTTTAATGTTCATTTCACATATAATTAATATAGTATTATTTCTCATTTTGATATGTGAACTTCTTATTTGGATAAAAATAGTGCTTTTAAAATCCATTAATGTAAACACTTTTTGCTGTAATGGTTGTTGTAGTTGGTCTGTCATATTAGTTTTCTTTATTTGAACATTTCTTAAATTTATTTTTAATTGTACAATGTGATAGTTAAGAGCAGAAAATTAAGAAAAAATGTAAATGATTCTAATCAGTGTAACTATCTAAAATACCCTGTTCCTAAGATTTCTATAGCATTACTCTGCAAACTTATATAAGTGGAGAGATCCTGTACGCAGTGGTTATTCGAGAAAAGTTCCAGATTTTTAGCTTTCTCTTGAAAGAGACAGGGTCCTAGAACAAATATTGTGGGATATTAGACATTTTTTTAAAGTAATAAAGAAAGCATTAACATTTTTGTTGATACAATTGTTTTGAATTCTCTGATGAACTGTTGGCTAACTTGACTAAAATTAGTAAGATTTGATTAATTTGTCATTTGGCTGCATTAACGCATCGTGTATCCATTTTGCCTCACCTGGCTCCTCCAGGTAACTGTCAAGGTCAATGATGAAATTATTTTTTTAAGCCAGAGATTCTTGTATATGACAGTAATTTTAAACCTAAATTTGTAGTATTTATATATCATTAACCTTGAACCTACAATTTGCACATTAAAACTAATAACATCAATATAATGCTGACTACATCCATGCACCAATTAAAAGAGATTTCCCATGAAGAGATTGAGCTCTACTCATTCTCTTATAAATTTTCCAATAATAAAAAATTAATTTATAGAAAAATAAATTAAAAAGGATTGTTATTATTTTTTTTTAATATGGTAAAACAAATTGCATCATTATATCAGCAGAATATAATTATTTATAAAATTAATTTTTTGCAATTATTTTTTTTTATATTTAATATTTTCTTCAGATATCTGCTTCATCAGAATTTCATTAAATGATAGATAGAAAAAAATCTTATCTACCGACAGATTGTTATAACAGTAGAAAAATGTATTTTATATCATTTTATTTCAGACTGAAACTGTAAACATACTTCTCTATAATTTTAAATTGTTTAAACAAATATTTTATGATGAAACAAGAGTTCTCTGATGAAGAAATTATAAAAAAATTTACATGGCAGAGCTTGGAGAAAATTTTATTGTAAGTTATATAACATCCCACAATTTTTGTTTATTTTTGTCCTATTTATACGGGTAGGAAAAACTGAAATCTTTATTGTGAATACCTACAGTAGGAAAATCTAAAAAGAAAACGTTTGGTATTCGCTCAGGAATTTTTATTTATATTTGTTTATTTTTACTGTATAATTTGAATTAGCATACTCAACTAAGGAACAATAATTTAATGCTATTAAAATATTTACCTGCTCTTGACATAGATAATAAGATATTGTTTAATTTTTCTCAATATGTTAATTTATTAACACATTCACTGCTGAATTATAAAAACTTGATGGTATGCGATGACACCGCGTGTGCGTCATCAGTAGGCGGCATATAAATGACTCCTACAGTTATGCAACCTCCGTTACATTGCTTCTTGGCATATATTTTTTCATTTGCTCTTCGATATTATTCAGCGGTTTAATATTCTGTCAGAGCAATGTGACTGTTAGGCGGTCTTTTTAGGTTATAACTAGCTGCAGCGCACGCCTCCGCAGCTAGGCCCTCCGAGCAGGCGGCGCCTCGTAATGGAATTATTAGGTGTCCAAAATTGTTTATCTCGTGTAAAAATATTTTTATTTTTTTTTTAATGATGAAAACTGGTATAACGAAGGTTAAAATTAGAAATTTAACTCTAGAAACTAACGAATCGGGATTTTCCGCTAGCGATCTGTACATTCGAGTGCCTACATTTTGGCTGTAGTTCATTATTTTATGAAGAAAAACAATCGCATAAATAAATAAAAAATATGTAAAAAAATGTTTAAAACGCTACTCTTAAATTGAACGCACAATTAAAGGTAAAAAATAATTAGGAGATTATCTCAGAAGGATTTGAGAACAAGCTTTGATGGTGAAGTAAGATTATGTGAAAGCCATAGCTTCAAATTAAAAATTTGATGTTTTTACCAATTTTTTCTTGTGTGTGTTTTCACCCCTATTCTTTAGGTCATTCATCATACATAAGAAAAAGTTGGCAAAAACATCAGATTTTTAAATCTTGCATATTACCATCAAAGCTTTTTGTCAAATCCATTCTGAGATATCGTCCTAAAATTATTTTTTACATTTCAGTGCGTTTAATTTAAGAGTGGTTTTAAATATCTTTTTTTGTTTTATTTTTTTCTACTTTTTAGTGCATTTAATATAAGAGTGGTTTTGTAAAAGTTTTTTTTTTTATATATTTTCTATTTTTGGTGTTCATAAGTTTATACTTTACAGCTGCACTGCGCAGCGTATGTAGCGAAAGATCCAATCGGTACGTTTTACGGTGGGTGAGTGCAATCAAAACACGGGCTAAACTATTTAATTTCCGAATAACCAAGATCCAGTCGATCAAGTGTATCCGATGCGTTAAAAAGTTAGCGCTCGACCTGATGATACGCCGTTTGTATCGTGAAAATCGGACGAACGGTGCCCCGGGGGCACTTGAAAATATCATCCGACGGATGCCAGTGGAAGCCGATTAAGTGTCGTCGAGGGGGAGTCGAAACTTTTTTTATATCGCTAGGACTGACCGTTTTCGAGGTTTTTGCGATTTTCGTTCGAAAATTCGGATCTGCTTAAAAAGTACTAAATTTTACCAAACCTTCGATATATATTAATATAACACGTGTACACCTGACCACCACGAGACATGTACTAACGAATCGGTATTTTCCGCTAGTGATTGGTAATTCTGGTGCTATGCTAAGGGAGACGCGTGCACACACATATACAAGTGCCGTTTAGTAAGCTAGGATTTACTGAAATTATAGAATAAACAAAAAAATTTATATATATTTACACTGAATTTTTTTTTCTGAGTAATAGTTTTTTGATTTGCAATAAAAATTTTAAAAATGTAAGAAGGTAAATGGTAATTAATTTTCATCTTTCACAATATAAATAGGCCTAACTTTAGTTAAGAAAGTACGTTTTATTAGAAGTAACTGTGTTTGTCACAAGTAGCTTATATTTAAAACTGTTGTAAAAATTAAGACATATTGTACTACGCAAAATTTTTACAAATTTTTTGTTTTAGTTATGAATTTTGGCCTAAAAAAATCACATCAAAATCAAATTTCATAAAATTATAAAAAAACAATGATTAAGTAAGTAAACTAAGAATTTTCAAAGAATTTTTAAAAAAGAGCAAATATTTTTTGTTAATATTAAGAATTTTTAAAATAAATTAATACAAAATATAATCAATACAATTTTTTTTAAATTTTACTAACCTGATTTTCTGTAAAACAGACCCCAAGAAATTACAAAAAAAGCTACGTTGAACAAAGCTGTACGAATATAAAAGAACAAAAACATAACAACAAACTACACAATAACAAAACCCTTACCGGTGGCGCATAAGTGGCATCACACGCACGGAGCAATTCTCTATCATCATGGTATCGTCGGCACCAAATGTGTTAATAAATTTTAGATATTTACAATTAAGGAACAAATATTTTACGTATAAGTAATTTTCCTTTTATAGTTACATTAGGTTATCTACGAATTACATATTTTTTAAAGCACTTATAACAAGTCACAAAATAGGTTTATGTAAAGAAAACAATGCAGTTTTAATAAAATCCTTTATACTGTAATATAATTGTGCAATATTAATTTAATATTTATTGTATTTATTTAATGTATTTTTTCATTTGTTACTAATTTTTTTTTTGTGTGTACTTGTATGTGTTAATATGTAGAGTGTATGGAGGAAGGTAACATTACTGTAGAATGTTAATATTTTAAAGAGTTTTAGATTTGGATCCTAATCACCTCGGAATACTTTTTAAAATTTTCTTTAACATTCAAAATTAAACAGAAAAAGGTAAGAATTTTGTGAAATATGTTTTTATTAATTTTATTAGAACAAAATAAAAAGAATTAGATTAATGTATATGAATCTCAATTAATTTCTCCCTAGATCCGAGATGGTCACTTTTTTATTTTGTAGTTCTAACTTAAAATTTTGTGATATGATGATATGTTAACAAAAGAGAATATTTCAGGTTTCTGTGTAACTAACTGTGCAACTAACTGTGCAAGTAACTTTCCTCTTGTACAATTTTGTATTGAAGGTTAATCAATGTTAATTGTCATCTTTGAAATTGAATTTCTGAACAAACTTTCTCTGTTACTGATTCCAAACAGCTCATGCTGATCTGTGGGACAAGATGTGTCCTTCTTTTGTCCCTACTGCTTTGACTTCTATTCCTAGATTATTTGGAGAAGTTGATAATTAATATTCATACAATGGCCTGAATACATTTTTCTTCATTTTGACGGTTAACATCACTGAATTTATATAGTTTTTCTAAAACTATTGTATAGTTACTACACTCTACCTATAATAATTTAAGTATATTCTTGACACTCAGATTTCAAAAGCTTCACGATTCTTATAGTGTGCCTCTAGTAGACTGTTATCTTCCACTTCCTAGAGCAAAATTAGAATATTGTTATAAAACCTTGTCATTATCGCTTAATTCCAGGCTAAGATTTTTATGAAGACTACATGCATATTCTAAATGTATATGATCTCGTCAAAACATCATGTACCTTCTTCATTGAAACAACATCCTGATATTTAACTGTTTGGACTTGATTAAATGCTGCAGTTTTTTATCAGATCTAAAGATCATGCATACATACCTGACTTCTTTTTTTTTCTAAAATTTTTTTCACTCTTTCCCGTAACTTCTCTCTCCTTTCTTCAGCCCATCCACTGTTTCCTTTTCTGTTTCTCTGGAAATTTTTATTCAAATAATTCTCCATAAGAAAAAAAAAAAATTTTTTCTGTCAAAAATTATTTTTTTTGGTAATTATTCTATTTTTTAGGTAACTATTCTTATTTTGGTTTTCCTTTTTTCAAAAAAAAAAAATTGTTTTTTTTTAATCTTGTTTCATAAGAACCATAAAATTTAGTATTTTTTTATTTATGGTCTATTTTTTCATAATTTTGCTAAATCTCTTGTGATTTTCTCAGGCCAATTTTGGGTCATGGGTTTTTCTTAAAATTATTTGTTCAGCTTTTACTATTTTTTCCTGAAAACTTTGTAGGCTTTCTGAACTGTACAATACTTCTGGTAGAACATTTTGTGGTTTTCAATAAGAATTTTTTATTGTGATTGTTTCTTGTAAGATAATAAGCCACTTCCATTTTTTTTTTTTTATAAAACATTCTAGGTAATTATTTCACCTAAGTATTTAAATATTTGGACTCTTTTGATTGATTCTTCTGAAATTATTATTGTTTGTATTCTACTTTTATTATTGGAAAACCATTTTGTTCTTATGAAATTTTTTGAAAATATAAATTGCTGTTATTCATCCAGCTGTAAATTTCTTTGGATATTACAGTCCTTGCTGATAACCATAAACTGGGTTTGTTAATTTTTAAATTGTAATTACTGCTGTATAATCCTTAGTCTACAACCATTCTGTATCATTATTCCTGATGTTATTTTCAAATATTCTAATGATGTCAATTTGATTTCCTAGTAAATACTGAAGAGAAGAGGCTTAAACAAACCTAATGAATACCTTATCTAATTTTTACATTATTAGTAAGAGATCCATAAAAAAATCCCTCAACTGTTACTATTTGTAGAGTACATAAATTTCTGATGATTCGGAGTTCGCTATCATCCAGATCTAGACACTTTAGAATTAATGAAAATTTATGTCATTTATTAATTTCATCCTAATTTTGATTTCTGTCTTATTAGATTATTAATGTGATTTTTTCACACTACCTAGCATTCAGTTTGCTGTATATGTTTATTATTTATTTTATTATTATGTCTTCAGTCATATTGTATTTATTTGTATTTTATGTGGAAGATGAATTGTTAGATAAAAAATGAAAGACCTTTACCCAAAATCTACTTGAACTAATCTGATTGAAATATAACTACTTTTTAAATTGTAGTTACATAAGAATATCAATTGTACCAATATCACTTTTTAATTTGTATCAGTTTTAGAACTGTGTTTACACCTTATCTGATTCTTGAGATTTACCATTTTTTATCAGTTTTAAGAAATGACAGATTTCATCCATAACTTAAATTTCTTCCACGATTCCTAAACCCAAATTTCCGTTTTACTTCATCATTGTAGGAATTATGTTAATTGTTACACCACCACTAATTTATATTGGTTTTTCATCTTGCCGTTGGTCTTTAGGTTTTCTCCTTTTAACCTATAATTCAGTTCCTCAGGAAAAAGTATTTTTCAATTGTTATCTGATATGTTATCCACTTTTTCTTTCATCTTACTACTTTGTAAGACCTATTACAATTAGGCAGTTGATCATAACCTGAGTTATATTACCAGTCCTGACATGTACCATTATTAATTAATACAAAAATTAAAAAAAATAATAGTTTTTGGAGTTAGGACCTTTCAAGTAATAACATTAATTACAGCTGAACCTGAGTTCTTCAAATTTCAGAACAAAACCTATTATAGGAACTGATGAATGATTATGTTAACCATTATGTAAATTGAATAAAATTGTTTTTATTCAATTTATAGATTGTATCCATCACCTATGTTATACAGTAACTGCTAACATCTAAATACTTTAACAAAATTTTTTTAATCTATAAATGTTATTTCCTTTTTTTTATAATCTTTATTTTAAATTCTTTGATTTATTAAAACTTTTAATATTTTGTTTGTTTTTATAATGTACATTTAATAATCTATTGAAAAGAACAAACAGCTTTTTCATCTTATTTATTTTTCTGTTACTTTTAAGTAATTTTGGCTTTAACAGATATTTAATGAGAGGTATCATCATTTTTTATTTACTTCTTTGTAATCTATTCGTTTTTTTCTCTCACTTTTATGTATTATTTATCAAAATACTTTCTATCATTGTGGAATTGGTTTGTTGAGAAAAAAATGAATGACCTTGTGGGCCATATACTCTAAAATGCCGTTTTCAATTTGTGGTGATAGTTTTATTATGAGTAATATGCCTTGTAATAAGAATAGTATTTATGATTTTATATTTAATTTGTCATTAATAGTTTTAAATTTATTTTATATTTCATTTTTATATATGTTATTTATTATTGGTTTTGTCTGGTTATTTTATGGCATTTTTTATATGTATTTAATTCTTATACATGTAGTAGAATTTTCAAGGTTTTATAAAAGAAATCATTTCTAGAAAACTGAATTTTTTCTTTTTTAATAAATATTGTTGATTTATAATAGATTTATGTTATTTTTTTTAATTTGCATTGATACTTCCTTTTTTTAATCTTTAGTAGGGACTAAAGTTTGGGGTTGGGCAAAGTGAAGCCTGAGCCTTGTTTTGAGTGGCTGTTTAATACCTGATAAAAAGGCAATTTATTTTAACAAACATCCTAAAACTAAGCATATAATTTACATTATTGACTAACATATTATTTATCAACATGTCATAGAGTAGTAATATACTGAGCTCCCATTCTGATTAACATATTTTAATCTCCTGAAATTGAGATGTGTATCCAATACCTTGAGGATCTTTGAAATACTAATTTGGGAGATTTTTCTCAATTTGAAGTCATTCTGTAGGTAAGTAGTCCCCTTCTAAATAACCTCCCTTCTCTTTTACTCTTTCTTTATAGGGGTGTTCTGTACAAGCACTGATTAATATAGAAATTGGTGATTTAAGATTTTTTATTTCATTCATTTTGTTATTGGTAAATAAAGCTAGAATAACTATATTAAAAGGATGATGATCATGTCAAAAATGGGGTACCATTACGTGATAAATCTTTACATTTTAGGGTCCTGCTAGCTCGTCTAGAACAAAATAGTATATGTGTGTGTGTGTGTGTGTGTGCGCACGCATGTGTGTATGTAGTAAAAAAAAAAAGTTTATATATATATATATATAAAATTTGTAATTTATTTAAAATTCTGTAAAATAACATTTTTTCCAAAGAATGAAATAATTCTTTTTTAGAGTGAAATATAAAGTTAAATACTATCTACGAGGGTTATTTTTTTTCAAGGTCCAATCGGTCGCGAAATAAAAACCTGTGTAAAAATCGGATGAACCTTTGCGCATATGTGTTGCACAGTCTCTCTAGTATGGCCTTCAATCACTCCGCCTCACTTCATTTAGTTCTGAACACGTAAACATGTCTACAACAATAGCATCTCCCGCCAAGTTTGAAGTGCATGCAGTAATTCGATTTGTTCATGTTGAGGGGTGTAATGCAGCTGAAATTCATCGACGAATAAGTAATGTGTACGGTGAAACTTCTAAGTGCGACAATGGTGCAGGAACTTTAAAGCAGGACCTACAGATGTTCATGATGCAGGCGGTCAGGGAAGGAAGAGAGTGTCTACCGATGATCTCGTTGAGCAAGTGGATGAGGCAATTCGAGAAAATCATCGGTTCACAATTTCTGTATTAAGTGATTCGTTTCCTGAAATTTCAAGTTCAGCTCTCTACACCATTGTGAGTGAGAGACTTCAGTACGAGAAACTGTGTGCAAGATGGGTTCCCAAGATGCTGTCCAACCATCACAAAACAATGAGAATGGACGCCTCCCTAACGTTTCTCCAGCGCTACCACAATGAAGGAGATTTTTTGAACAAAATTTTCACAGGGGACAAGACATGGGTTCATTTCAAAACTAAAGAAACAAAAAAAAATCCAAACAGTAGGTACATTCTCATTCTCCCAGTAAACCAAAGAAATTCAAGCAAACCTTCAACAGAAAGTGTATGGCTACTGTGTTCTGGGACCGGAATGGAGTTCTCTTTGTGGAATTCGTGGAATGTGGCACGACCATCACTACAGCCTCATACTGTGTGACTTCAATGTCTGCGAAGGGCAATTCAGAATAAGCGGAGAGGAATGTTGTCATCAGGCATTGTCTTTCTCCATGACAATGCTCGGCCGCACACTGCAGCTGTAACAAAGAAGCTCCTGCAGCGTTTTTGTTGTTAACTGTTTGATCACCCACCATACAGCCCGGACTTGGCTCCATCCGATTTTCATCTCTTTGCTCACATGAAATGCTGGCTAGGAGGACAACATTTTGGCACAGATATCGAGCTGCAGACCAGCGTAGAAGCATGACTGAAAACACAGGCGGCTCCGTTCTATGACGAGGGTATTGGAAAGTTGGTACCACGCTACGACAAATGTCTAAATCGGAGTGGCAACTATGTAGAGAAATAGCGTAACTATTTAAGTACTTGTTACAAATAAAAAATTTTTTATTTTCACTGTGGTTTTAATTTTGTGATCGATTTGACCTTGAAAAAAATAACCCTCATACTTCCCTATCCTATGAATTGAGAACCTACCTGCAGGCAACAGGATTCATCCCTAGATAGATTATGGGTAGGGGAAAGACTGTTAGTTACGACAACTGCGAATAAATTGTAAAAGCAGAAAACTGATAGGGATATTTTGCTATAAGTGTATATTGGCTGCCTGTAAAAATCCCGTCATGTCCCTCACACCATTGAGAAGCAGTCATATCATAAGTGGTATTATGATGGGCAGTACATGAGGGAGACCAAAGAAATAATTTCTGAAGAAATGTTTTCCCTTTTCTTTTTTTTTTATTAAATACTTATGACTACTATTTTGGTAAAATAATCCCTTAGTTGGATGTGTAGTTGGGGACTATTTAAGAGTAGGTCCTGACATTCTTCAGGTTGTAGACTGAAATGTTACTTTGTTAAATAAGAGTAGTAAGCTGGATAATTTATAATAAGAAATTGGTTGGTTGAAACTAGATGTAACAGTAATAGTGAGATGAAATTGTAAGATTAACATGATTTTCGGTCAGGAAGCAACAGAATAATTTAAAAAAAATGGAAATGTGGGAGTAGTGATAATGAATAAGAAGATAGGGTAAAGAGTGTTACAACCAGAAAAACACATTTAAAATTATTTTAACCAGGGTAGATTCAAAGCCAAACTTAATACAATAGAGCAGATTTATATGTTACTTTCTTCAGATGAAGAGGTAGAAATGATACATGAGGAAATGGATGATCTAATCAGGTAAGTTAAAGGAGATGATATTTAATATTAATGGAAAACTGGAGTGTCATAATAGAAGGGAAAGTAGTTGAAGATCATGTTGTAGGTAAAAAAAAAGGGGGGGGGAAGCAAGTCTAGAATTTTGTACTAAGTATAAACCAGTGATTGCATAACCTGATTAAAAAAAATTACAAAGAGAAAGTACATGCAGGTGAAACCAGAAAATACTTTGAAACATCAGAGAGCTTATTTAATAGTTGGACTGTAAAATATGCCCACGAGCAGGCATTGATTCTGACAGTTGTTTAGTTATGATGAATTGTAAGTTTAGAAAATTAAAGAAAAAAAATGAGTGCAAAAAGGAATGCTATAGAAAAGTTAAAATTTGAATATGTTATAGTTTCAGGCCTAACATTTATTCCAATAGAAGATTCAGTTGAAAATGAATAAGTAAAATTAAATGGAAGCTAAAGACAGGAGAGGAGACTATTAGGTAAAGAAGAAATTAAATAGAGAAGCTCAAAAAAAAAGTATACAAAAAACTGATGGATGAATATAGAAAGTATAAAAACATAAAAGATGATGAAAATTGTATTGGCAAGTAAAAAATGAGATTAACAGAAAATGTGAAATACCAAAGGAAAACTGAAGAAGTGATAATTAGAGACAGCAAAAAATATGATTAGTAGAAAATTAAATGTAGCAAATAGAAAAATCTTTGAGGAAATGAAGCCAAAATGTGTTAGCATCAGAGGTAAGAAGGAAAACCTGCAGAGAGGAGAATAGCTTAGAAGTTGTTAGGGCTAACAGAGTAGAAGAAAGATTTTCCAATAAAGTACTAGGGAAGGAAAAGGAAATTTATGATTTCAAAGGAAACTATACAGCAATCTGAATTTGATAGAGCTCTGAAAGTTTTAAACAAGAAAGTAACATGAATTGATATTAGCATGCTGAATTAGAGAAATAATACTGAATAAGTTTTACATTAGTACACAAAATTTATTAGATACGAGAGATATCCTTGTATAGCTTAAAAAGGATTAGATGAAATTCTGAATGGCATAAATTAATTGCTAGGAGAGCTATTCAATTTAAAAATAAAGTAAAAGAATAAACAGAGTAAAATAAATACAATGCATAATATTTTTGAATTTTGTAATTGGAGAGCGAAGCGACAAAGGTGCATAGGGTAATGCTTAATGGCACAAGCAAGGAGAACCTCCAAGAAAAGTGTCTGCTATATAGTATAAAATGTAAATTAAAGAATTAGAGATTCTTGAAAATATCTATATGGAAAATAATGTGGTTTGTGGTAGTGATACATTAATAACAAAAAGGGAAAGAATAGATATCTTTGAAGTGTGGTGTTAAAAAAGTTTCTCGAAATTTGCATAGGTTGATAAAATTCAAAATGAAGAGGTCTTATGATGAATAAGAGGTAAAAATCTCATAAATTGGTAGGGAATGGCTATTTAATATTATATCAAGGTTTGGATAATCAATTTTCTCTCTACTAATTATGTGCTTACACTTAATTACAGCTTATTATGCACTCTTCACAACTTTTTCAACACAATTACAATATTTTATAAATACAACTAAGGAATTTTTTAGCTTGTAGAAAAAATACCACACTTGGTTAGGATTTTAATCCTGCACTTTACAGATAAAAGGCAGAGAAATTGTTATTCCAGAGAGGCTGACAAATTTGTAATATGTTTGGTAATTGAAAAATGTTTATAAGGTAAAGAATGGAGAAAAAAATTGAAATGAGTAAAACAGATATTTTCACTGATGTGAAAATATAGAACTAAAAACTCCAGAAAAGAATATGTAATAGCATTACATCAACCCACTGGCTGATGTTTACGTAAAACGATACTTATTCAAATCAGCTCCAGATTAAAACAACTATAAAAAACTAAACGCCAAAATTACGGATTTGATTATTTTGTTTTATAGTAGGTTTGCTACAAATTTGAAAAAAAAAAATATTGAGCGGTAGGGACTAAATAAAAAACACAAAGAAATCTGCATTTACAAATTTGGAGCATTAGTGTTTCTTAGAGGCTAGAATCACTGTTCTTTGAATTATGACAGCTGATTGTCTTTTCCGGCTGCTAGAAGCTGTAGTAATAAGCAAGTAGTTATTTTACAACGTCTGAGATAAACAAGTCGTGAAGTGGTTAGTTTCGTAGAATCTGTCGTTTATTCTGTATTATGTGTTTTTCACTGCATTAATTCTATTTTGTGTTGGTCTAAGATGCTTAATTTTTAAATTTAAATATTTTTAGGTTAACAGAATGTTCGAATCAGATTAAACAATTAGATAAATTTTTTAATTGTAATTATGATAATTACATATAAAAATGGGCAATTTATTTGTGAAAAAGAAAGTAAGCAGAGTAACAAATCACGACAAGGCTGTTTTGGTTAGTATATATTTTTTTATAAACTTAAGTTACAATACAAATTTGTTGCACTAACAATATTTTTGAACGAAGTAATTGATTAATTATCTTTAACATTTTAAAACAATATCGTATAAAAACAAAGTTTGGATAATTTGCAACTTTTATTTACCTTGAAAATTTTTGTTTTAAAGCAAACTTGTATGAATTCCTGTGATTTTATAGGTTATGCCACAATTGAATTTTCTTCAGAATTAGGTAAAATAATACTATTTTTGTTAGATAATAATAATAATAATCTTACTATATACCATGATATTTCTAGTGCTGGATAGATAATCAAAGACAAGTAATCTGATTGCAGAAGGAACAATTGTTTTAACCTATTTATAATATTTTTTTCTTAGAGTAGTAATTGCTAATATTAATTAAACAGAAATAATTATCCCTTTAATATCAAAGATATAATTGTTTCATTATCTTTTTTGATATAAAAAAAAGGCTATATATAATTTATATCGTATTCTTAGAGATTTGAATCAATTTTTCTTTGGGTATTTTAAATGTTATGATTCTAATAACAGATGTCCGAAGAAGAACTCTGTGGTTTTAGATGAAATCCTATTTTTTTACATTTAAAATTATAATAATTTGATGAGTTTAATTATATGGAAATACTAAGCCCAAAGTTTTTTTTACCTTTTAAAACATAGTATAAGCACCGTTTACAGCCCTGCGGATGTCAAAAATTAAGAGAAATTAATTCAGAAAACAGTGAATCTCCTCCATTTCACTGTTGACAGGATTCATTGTGGCTGACAGAATATATAAGTACTGTTGTTATGTGTAACGTACTACTTGTGATAGTGACTTATAAAATAATTTTAATGAAGCCATTTATTCTTAAGTACAAGCAAATAGGTCTTTCAATTAAACTCATGACAATTGCTAAACAATGTACTGTGTTATTTATGTCCTAATGAAATGATTTTCTTAACTGTGAATAGAAAAAAAACTTATGTAATATGTATAACAATTCAGTTCAATTCTTTGCATAAGTGTGTGTAGTTTTCTTTTGAAAAACCTATCTGATTGTGACCAGTGCTGTGATCATCTTTTTTTATGTATTGTAGTAGCAAGGTAAATGTGCACTCTAGTGTAGTAATTGCCCCTCAAAAAGATATGTTAGGTGTCTGGCAGAAATGTATTTTTCAGTAGATTAGCTCTGCAATTACTATTTGAAGTAATCTGGATTAATGAACATCAAAAATTTGTTAAAAAGTGGTTGGAAATGGAAAAAGGGAAGTAAATGGGGATAGAAAAATTTTGCTTTTTTTGTTTAGCAGTTGTAAAGAATCAAAACATTTCCATTAGTGTTAACAACTAAAATAACTTTACTTAGTAACTAAGGTAGTATGTTTATTCTACTGATAAACATTACTCATCATTTATTAACTAATTTTGGATTTTTTTAAACTGTAAATGATGTTTCAATTATTAATTTATTTTATTTTTATTTTTAACAGCAAATGAAGCAACAACGCGACAAATTGAAACAATATCAACAAAGAATCGAGTTAACTTTAGAATCAGAAAGATTATTAGCAAAGAAACTGTTAAATGATGGAAAGAGAGAGTAAGTATGTACATTATTAACATGAAAAAGGCTATTTTAATATATATTGTATTCTTAGCGAGTTTAATTTATTTTGCTTTTGGTATTTTTCCATTTTACAGTTCTAACACAGATGTCTGAAAAAGAACTCTGTGGTATTAAATTAATTTTTTTTACATTTAGAATTATAATAAATGGATGAGTTTAATTACATGAAAGTATAAAAGTCTAAAGTTTTTTTTATCCCTGTTTGTGTAATGCTGTATAAGATGCACCTTCAGTGCAAGACTATTTAAAATCCCAATAAATAGTTGATATTGCATATTGTTTTAATAATGATATTTAATTCTTTTCCTCAGTAAGCAATTATATTTTCTGTACTATCGTGAGATTGTATTTTCCATTTTATACTCCATGAAAATTTTATTTATATATAACCTAATAATCTAAATACAGTAAATCATCCCAAAAACAGTAAATCATACCAAAAACTTTAGTATACAGTCATTTTTAAAAATATATTTTGCTTATTAATTTAAAAAAAGAAATATAATGCAATGTGGACCTGTTTACTTTTTTCAGAACTTATCTATTAATTTAAAATATTGTATAATTCACTAATGTTTATTAAATGTAATCCGAATTGTTCATAGCATGTCTATTCTAAGATGCATTTAGAATTGTTATTCTTGGGAAAAAATATAACATTAAACATATACCAAAAAAAAGTTACTGTTTGGATATTACTTTTTTGCCAAAATAGTCGTCATTTTATTATATTTTCTTTTTTAGGCAAAATTATTGTTACAAATTTCTCAACCTATAGTATTTAAGAAATATTTTTTAATAAAAAATTGGGACACATGACAAATATATGTTACTGAAAACCAACCAGGGTGTAGAAAATGGTTGTGTATAAATAAGCAATTGCAAATTCGCTAATAATAAATACTTTTAACATCCCATGTGCAGCTATTTTAAGGTATTTTATATTCATTCACAGATTTGATGTGGTGGCTGATCTTTTTTTTATTTTATGTTTAGTTGTATCATATCTTTTACTTATGTGATTCAAATTCAAATTAACTTACTTTATAAAACTTATTAGGTTCAATAACATGCCAGCTCATAAGAAGGTTTTTTTGCAGTTTTTTGATAAAAGTATATTGAGGAATCTGCATTTTTTTAAACACTTAGTAATTCTGTGTCTCTCATTTTAAAATAATTGACCTCATTTGATGTTAAATTTATTTAATAATGTATTATGTTACCGATGTTCAAGGTACATTGTAATTTAAAAATAAGTATTTTATTAAATTTAAAGCTATTAATAAATTAAATTCTATTTTATTTTACTTTATATAGATTTTGCAGAATTGTTTTCATTCATTTAGGGTGATTTGTTGCTGTGTGATAAGTATTTTTTTTTTTTTTTTGTTAGCAATGCAAGATTTATTAGATATTTTTGTTAATGAATAAATGCGTTAAATTTTTATGTAGCTGTTATTGTAGTATAATTGTATATACAGATTTCAGCCTAAAGGATTTACTGAACTTCAACAGTATTTTATCATCCAATAACCGCCTATGCTGAATAAAACGGGCTGTTATTGGATGTATTACATAGGGTTTTAGCCAGTACCTTTCTCATTAAGAAGAATGCATTACTGATTGTTTTAAATATTAATATGATTATATTGAATAGCACAAAATCCATTTACCTTCCAGTACGTAATAAATCAATAATTATTTGAATAATGTTTAAAAGAATTATTTAACTGTTAAATTTAATATTTATGTTAGTTTTATCATATTATATAGCTAAATTTAGGGTTCTGAAAAACTTATTTATTTTTCAGTCGTGCAAAACTTCTTTTAAAAAAGAAAAGATATCAGGAACAAATGTTACAGCGAGCTGATGGACAACTAGAAAATTTGGAAAGGCTGATACATGATTTAGAATTTACAATGATTGAAACACAGGTAATGTATTATATAATTAATTATATAAAACCAATGTTCTCATATAATGTTATCTTATTATCTGCTGAAAGGTTGTTGGCTCCTGTAGGATCAGGAGTTAGCATTCTTCTTTTGATCGTTATTCATTTGGATAATTTGACGCTCCTTTCAATTCCTTTATGTGCTAGTCTTTTAATCCCAAAATATTTATGATTCTCTATAAAAAAAGGAAATTACTTGATTTATATATTTTTATTTTTGTCTTTCATTCCTTCCCCTTTTAACTCACCAAATTAACTTAACCTGGACGTATTTTAATTTTAATAATTGCCTACTATCTACTATTTTTTTTTGCTTTTTTATCAATTATTTCTCTTTTCTCCAAATCATCTTAAATTCAGTACAATTTTGCTCTTTATCAACCAAAATATCTCTGTAAAATTCCAGATTTCAATAATTACAGTTTATATTTCTCTATTTTTTTATTTTGATGGTGATAAATAAGTATGATTCTTTTTACAGATATTTTTAAAGAATTTTTTTCGAATTCAAAGGTATCTATGAGGTATCTATTCAAAGGTATCTATTTTGTAACACCATACTTTTTATTCTGTTACAGAGCTTTCTTTGCTTGTCTACCTCTTATAAAAATTTTGCTGCTTTTATTGTTCATGTTTTTAAGTCTTAATTGCCATTCTTGCTGTCAAAATTTATTAACTATGTTTTTAAAATTAATTTCTCTCTCATCAGTGAATCCATGTCATTTATTATTACTTGTAATTCCCAGAACAACAATGTCACTAGCGAATCTTATCGTTATTTTCTCCATGAATAGTTACTTTGCTTTTAGATAATCCCTGTATTTTCTTTTATGCATTTACTACATTCTTGTCTTATTATGTTTTGAATTGTGATTCACCTTTCCTTGACTTCAATTCACATTATAACTACGAGGTTCTAGTGCATATTTCCATTCTTCCGAAGAGACTTGAATCTGTTAGATATGAATGATTTCAGCCTTTAGGCTTATTATCAACCAACAGACAAGAATCAAAGTTTTCTAGTTCTCCCAAAAGTAGCTGCTCTACCAAATAACAGTAAGGATGCGCACTGACTATTTAAATCCTAGCAACATCAGTCTGGAAGACCTATCAGGGTCAGAATTATACTTGCAGAACTAAAAATGCAAAAAAAAAAGGATCAATAATAAGGGAAATAGATGGGTAGTGAGAAAGGTTGACTAACTCTTTGGGAACTTTTGTCGCATTTTCTAGCATAAATGTTATACAAGTTACTTTTCCTTCAAAAATTAGAAAAGCCAACTTAGAACAGTTTTTTCCTTCCCCTTTCTTGAACCGCTCTTGGAGCATTACCTCTGACAGGGAAAGTATACATCCCAACCCCGTAGGGGGAAGACACCCACCACTGGGAAAGACGTTACTGGTAGGGGGAAAGATGTTACTGGTCACCATACCACCCCCTCAATTCCAAGCCCTAAGGTTCTTTATTGGAGGTTGTTTTTAGACCCGGTAACTGATTACATCTCACAGTCATCAGCCAGGCCTTGGTTGGGATGCCACTGATGTAAATACCTCGGCAGACATTTGCATCAGTAAAATACATATCAAATTTTGCCTTCACATAGGTCTCAAATGGACATCTTCACGTCCAACCTAACATGATTCCCTCAAATTAACTGACCAAAACCACAGAAGCATGAACCCTCTGCCTAGTAAAGATTTGACAACACCGTTCGTGACTGTGAATGCCTCAGAAAACGAATGAGTGTAAAGTTAAATCAGTGCTACCCTCATACTAATCAAAATTATGTTTTATGCAATGTAGAAATTCAGACCTACACCCAAATAAGTCGACCAATTGAGGTCACCTAACAAGGGGAATTCAACCTCATTCTGGTTTGCGCAGGAGCCAGGTACAAACCCTGCCTCCACCAGTCCCATCATGGTGTCTCGCGTGGCATTACAAAGTCATGATCAGGACCTCCACCATGCCCCCGGTTGAACGGGCTACCATACCCTGGTGGCGCAGCTGCCATCACCTGCCAGAGCCCCAAATCAAATCACAAACAATACCAATATAACCATGGCACGATGCCAATGTGCCTACTTCCAACCAATCCAATGCCTAAGCTGGAACCCTAACCACCCGGAATTTTACCACAATTGGGTATGTCGATTAAACTCTCTCTGCAGACCTACACACTGCACGGGCATGAAGAAAACCAGCCACTATATCCAGTTAATACGGAGATCCAGAAAGAAATGTATTCTCTCAAGTTCCCTAACCGCTTGTGAACATTTGACCTCATATTGGGGACAGATGTAGAGGACGTGGTCCACTGTATCATCAGTCCTACAATCCGGGCATTGACTCGAATCCACCAAATGAAACCTAGTCAAACTCGCCCGAAAGGCACCATGTCCTGAGAGAAACTGTGTGATGTACTGATTGGGGGAGACCCATCCACTTGCATCTAAATTAGACACTAGGAAAAATACCATCCATGTAGCAACCTGTGGGGGATTCATCTCACCTGACCTGCCAAGATGCAAGGTCCCGGTCTTCAATCTCCTGCTTTCATTTTGATGTCTGTAGGTTATTTACTTTGGAAATGTAGTGTTCCTTATGCTCATTAGCCAAGATATCTATTGGTTTGACTCTGGCTATAACACAGACTGCCTCCTGCGAGACTGTTCTATAACAGCCAGCAAGAGGAGTTGCTGGGCTTGCAGCAAAATGTCTGCACAATACCTAAAAGCCATGCAGTGAGCCCAGACAGGCACAGCATTCAGCATAATAGCTTCGCTGACACCTTTGTAAAGGATACGCATGGTACGGTAATTTAACCCCCAATCAGGATGAATGACTATGGATTCCATAAAAAGCATCACCGGCTTTCTTGCTATATACTGTAGATGTTCCTTGAACTGAAGATTCTCATCAAGAATAACACCTGGGTATTTTTGAGTTGTAACATACTGAATGAGGAGACCAGCCATCTGGACCTGGATTCGTCAGGTAGTAG
Source organism: Lycorma delicatula (assembly GCF_047948215.1). NCBI lineage: Eukaryota > Metazoa > Arthropoda > Insecta > Hemiptera > Fulgoridae > Lycorma > Lycorma delicatula. The sequence goes on from NC_134458.1 coordinate 153,931,509, forward strand.
CCAATCGACCCATAAGCACCATCATTGTAGTTTTCTCTGGGCTGAAAATCATCTTATTTTGGAGACTCCACAGTTAGTGTCTCACAAGCACGATTAGCTCAGAACTCTACCTTGTTATGCAAGTCCTCTTCAATCAGTAGCAGCGCATCGTCAGCATAAGTGACGACACAACAGCCACATGGCAACCTTAAACACAATATCGAATCAAATTCTATGATCCAAAGAAGGGGACTCGGAACACTGCCCTGAGGGCATCCTTTAGTTAAGGTCTTACGAACCTCCAAGCCGCCGTCACGCAGGGAAACGGTCCATTGGCTGAAATAACTTGAGAGCACTTCTAGTTTATTTTGTGTACACTTACGCTTCTGCATCTGAAACAGGGCAGAGGGCCACCATAAGTTGTTAAATGCCTCAGATATGTCCAGAAAAATCCCTAATACATATTTACATGGACTAGAGGAAGCTATATTCTCACCTTTAGTATGATATCCTCAGAGCTCTTGCCCAGTCGGAAACCATACTGATTGTCCATTAGCTATTGATTGTCCATATGATCAGTGGCTAATCTGTGAACAGTTGTCATGCTTGTGGCCCTCCTTGTACAATAGGCACACACCAAGGTAAACTTAGAAAATTCAGCCCTGTGACCATATCTGCGGCACTTGAAACATGTTTGGACATCCACGTACACTTTTAGTCGGCAGGACCCTAAATTGATAATTAGTCTGCCTGCAGACGTAAATTTTTGAAAGAGACCAGAAGTTACCTCAAAGTCTCGGTGATATTTCTGGGTATCATGCCTACCCATTTTAAAGACCAACCTGCAGTTCCGCCGGAAGGCGCTACATCCAAATCAGTGTTCTTCTCCCTTATGAGGGACAAGACATCTTCTTCGGTCAGGTTACGTTCAATATCATAGACGATAATATGGGGCCTACGCGTTCTCTTTAGGTCTATTTTCACATTCAATAGCTTAACCATTGTGGAATCTCTAATTGCTTGAATGGTCTCTGTGTCATCCACTACCACAACTAATCCCTTGCTGGTCTCTTTAATGTTCCTGATTTTAAAACCTTTTTGGTCACCCCGAAGGGCAACTTGGAGATCTTTCTTCAGCTGACTGCTGGTCAAAGTCAAGCCCTCCGCCCTATTAACAAGTGCAACCTAAGGTTTCTTATAGGACTGGCCGGTTTCATGTCTGCCCCTGACCACCTCAGCATACCTATGTGGTTGCGCCGGGGCCGGTTTCTGAGCTACATTTATTTCTTTAGGCCTTGAGGCAAGACTTTTGAAACCCTCAACGAGAGCTGTGAAAGCCACTCGGAAGAATTCGAGCCGAGGCAATAATCTCTTGGTAGCAGCACTAATACATTTGGGGTTAGCTAAATAGGAAGACAAGCCACCCAGTTCTGCCAAAACATCACGGGCCAACAGAGCAGAACTGCCAGGCCTGCTCCCGGCTTGCAAAACTTCTTCAATAAGTGGGTTCATACCCTCCCGGGTGGTCACCCCTATATCTGCTTCTGAACTATTGTCAGAACCAGTGTTCGAGGAGGTCGAAGAAAAAAGCTCCGGCCCCTTCCTTTGGCTAGGCTTCTTGCCTACCTCACTAATATCTGTCATGGTTGGAGATGCCCTGACCTAACAGTATATGAACAAAATGTTTGCTGTATTCCTTCTATTTAGAGATATTGGGCACAAGCATGACACTACCCACAGCAAGCCACAGGCAGCTGGAGACCTTCTGTATTCTCCTGTCACTCTTTGCACCTCTTCACCGCTACTGGATCAAATGTGTGAAATCAAAGATCAACACACAGTTACAGATTACAGCCCCCGCTCTAAAAGAGCATGGCAGGACTAAGGGTAAAGGCCCCTTTGCCTCGTAACAGGGACTTGCGACCAGGAGTTGTTGCCACTCTTTTTGTCACGATGAGGTGGGTGCTCAAACAAATCGTGCGCCAAAACCTCTGAATCCTTGTGAAAAGGGGTATGAATTGTCTTAACAGTAAGGGCGCAAAACCGTTGTAACAGTTCTCAGACAGCAAGATTGTGAAACTGGGGAAGCTACACACTCAACCACCAGTTCAAAAATAGCACTGAAAAAGACTTTATACAACGCAAACCTCTGCTCGTGAAAAGATACCAGAGGGGAAGTATACAGTCATCAGACGCTAGTATGCAGAGTGCCCGTGACCTCATATCGTGAAGACGACCCCCACACGGTCGGGGGCCCTCTAAGCGCTCAGCTGCAGGCCTGTTTGGCCTGATACCCTCCGGCATTGAATTCCCTGTCGAGTTTCCTCCAAGGCATGTAATCTATCATTCATTTCTTAACATAGTCCTCTATAGTCTTCCATTCAAGGGGTCCTTTCATCATAATTCTCTGAGTGTCTTCTGGATTAAACATGACCTCTGCGCCTAAGGCTTCCAGCATCGCTTGGTGTTCATCTTCAAATTGTTTACAACTAAAATAAACATGTAGAGGGGTCTCCTCCTCAGCACATGAAGGACAAAGGTCCGAATGGTCCATATAGAATCTGTGTAAGTAAGCTCTATAGCCTCCATGGCCTGCCAGGAACTGTATTAAAGACTAACCCAGTGAGACATGAGTCCTTCGGTACCAGCTGCTAATATCTCTGATAATGTGGTGTGTCCACCATCCTTTCATATACCCTCATTCCACCTGCTTTGCCAGATTCCTAACAATTCCTCTTCTATATCAGCAGAAATTCTCCTCTTATTGGCAGGAAACAGAGATCCCAAAGCCTGAAGTCAATCTTCCTTTGATCAATCAGCAGGTGTGTAGGAAACAGGCCAGCCAAGACCAAGACCTTGGCCGCCTCCATAGAAACTGTGTGATAAGTGCAAACTATCTGTAGACAGCATCTCCTGTGTGAAGCCTCGAGTCGAAATGCTGTGTATTTGAAAGCCATCTTAATTCTTAAATATTCTTCTCTTAAATCTTTGTTCTTTTTTATTTTAATAGGTAGTAGAAGGATTGAAAGTTGGGAATGAAGCTTTGAAGAAAGTGAATGATATGATTAGCATTGAAGAAGTTGAAAGAATAATGGATGAAACCAGGGAAGGAGTTGAAAAACAAAAGGTAGGTTAACTGTTAAAAGGTAACTCATTATAATGTCATCAGGTTGTATAATATGTAATTACATTCTTTGTTTATCTTGAAAAGTAAATTTAGTGCTACATATGTATATATAAAAAATTGCAAAAAATATAAACAAAATATTCTGTTCTACCCATTGATTCTCTGAAAATAATTAAAAATATTTTATTAATCTAATTTCAAATATTTTATTAATTCTATTTCAGTTACAAAAGTTACACTAGTAATGGAAAGATTGATTATTGTTTGGGTAGAGAGGAATGTTTTCCAGGAATTGTTAGGGTGTCAGCTGTCTGCTTAATTGTATGTGGCTGTCCTTCATATAGTAACCATACAATCTTATATATAGTAACCAGTAAACGGCTGCACAAGGATTGCTTCTGCCATGGTGTCTTCTCACATAAAATCAAATGTCACCAGACTTTTAAGTACTAGATTAACCTTATGGCAACAGATATGTGTGTGTGCGTGCTTGCGTGTGTGTGTAGTGGAGATTTTTAATTGTATGTTATCCTCTATCTAAAGATGTGTGCTCTTTTAAAATAGAATAGGCTTATTTTAATATATAGATATTTTTTAAATATCTTTTCTTGTGGTTTTACTGTATAACTTTGCCTTTTTTTTTCAAGAATAGTCCAAGTAATAATCAGTATTTATATTATATATAATTTTAATTTAGTCTTACTGCAATTAAAAGACACACTATTTTGTGATATATTTATATATATATATATATATATATATATATATATATATATATATATATTTTTTTTTTTTTTTTTGAAAATTCAAATAATTTATAACAAAGGAAAATACTACGTTTTAAAGATTAAATCATTCCAGTATTGGACAGCAAAATTTACATATATGTTCCTAATGCAATTAACTGAAAACAATTTAGAATAAAACAACAAATCATTGAAAGAATATATTTTAATGTAGTTATAGAATTCAATAACAACTGAAAGATTCGGGATACTGTGAAAATTGATTATTGGAAATTAATATGTTAAGTTTAACTGATCTAATTACTGTGTTTTGTGGTTTGTATTTATATATATATATATATATTTTTTTTTTATTTACTTATCTATAATATAATAAATTTAAATATAATTTATTTATTTTTATATATATATATATATTTTTCTTTTGAAATTCAAATAATTCATTAATATATTGAATACACTATGAATACACTCTATTAATAAAATTTAACAATAAATGAAATATAAACCACCAAAACACAGTAAATAGATAAATTGAACTTACCATATTAATTACAAGAATCGATTTTCATGGGGTACTTCATCTTCCGTTATTAAATTCTATAATTATAATATAATTACATTATATTATAATTATACTAAATACAATTATACATATATACATATAATTATACTAAATATTGTAATTATACATTAATATGTATCAATAAATACATATTTTAACATATGTATTTAGGATTTAATTTATCAAAATTGTTTTTTGAAAACCTTGAAATTTATTGTGGACAAATATGCAAATTCTGTGCTGTCAGTACTATTTTGATGGTTTATATTAAATGTATATTTATATACAGTCTTGTGCAAATTAATGTGAAGCAAGAGGTAAATTTTAGTTAGTTATGGTGTATCACTGATTCTAGATGTAGTACACAGTTTTCCTCCATTTCAAGTATTGCCTGAAAATAGCTTGTTTGTTTTGAGAGGTTATATGTATTGCATATATTTTATTTTAATTTCTTCTAGTGTAAGTGATCTTGTGATTTCGTTAATACATTACAAAAGTAGCAATACGGATTTAACTTCTAAGAAAAGAAGCAAGATAATAACACTCAATGAACATACTCGTACGACTCAAAAGACAGATAGCAGCAGAGTTTAGGGTTAGTCTAGGTGTAATTAATAAGATAATTAGATAAAATCTTGAGATGAGTAGAATTTTACCCCTACAAAAAGGTCGCTGTGAAAGAAAATGTAAAACCACCTTAGATGATGCTATTTTATATAGAATAAGTAAAATCAATCCTCAGAAAAATAGTTTTGAGTTACAAAAAGACTTAGAATCAGCCGGTGTGAAAATTCACAATTCTGCTGTACACTGAAGACTTCTGGAAAGTGGTTGTGAGGCATGAAAGCCTATAAGAAAACAACTTCTTGCAGATGCTGTGAAGAATAAAAAAATTTTTTGGCTTTGGGCCAAAAAATACAAAAACTGGTGTGCTAAGACTTGGAGAAAACTCTCGACGAGAGTCATTTTCTAGTTCAGGGCATAAGTGTCGCATATGCAAAGAAGCGATGTTGAGTGGGTGTCGCCAAAACACATCAAACAAATTGTAAAGCATCCTTTAAAGAAGATGTTTCAGTTACTTTGGACCTTAAACCTTAGTACCCATCTCTGGGATGATGAACAGTGAAAATTGCATCCCATTATTGGAAAATAGGGCTCTACCAGAACTTCAGAAACTTGCAGATTTACTTGGAGTCGAAAACACTGTTCTTAAACAAGATTTGGCCACCTGCCACTCATCAAAGAAAGTTAAGCTTCTCTTGTCTCAAAAAGGGATTCAGTGTTTGGACTGGCCTGGAAATTTATCAGACCTGAAGCCAATTGAAAATTTGTGGGCAGTTGTGAAGACTGAGAAAAATGGGCTGCACTACCAAAGAGATGATTTGTGCTGTGATAATGTTGTGGTTTTTCATGATCAAGAGATTAAAGAAATATGTAAAAAACTTATAGATTCAATGCCTGAAAGAATTGATGTAATTAGAGATATAATTACATAAAAATTTAATTTGTTTTAATCGCTGTAGATCAATAATACCATATTTTTTCTATAATTATAAAAATATATTTTTTTGAGGTTAGAGCAACAAAAAGGTCTTATTTTTCATGCCTTAAAAAAGTGTGAATAATAAAATTCAGAGCCCTTTAAAGCCAAAATGGATCTAATTATATCATTTTAATAGAATGTAGAGAAATATTTGTTCTTGTAAAATTTCAAATCTTTGTTTTTATTTTTTATTCAGCCATTTCAATTTTAATTTATTATACTTTTGTAACAGCTTGGAATCAGAAATCTGAGAAAAAGGCAAGTTACATTGTTACCCCTTTATTTCAGTGATGTCGATGTAAATATTAATTACTTAAATTTCATTTCTTTCAACCACCTTCAGATATTTAATACACAGATTTCAGAACTAGGTAGAAAAAAGTATAATTTGACCGTACTGAGGCAGGTTTTGGAGTTTGTTGCACAATGTATACTTGATTATAGTTGTAGTTGTACATGTACTGAGATAATTACATTTGTAATAATGATTTAATTTTGTGTATTATCTTTTGGATTACATCTGTTAACCAAATTTTTTATTTCTATTATGTTAGGAGATAAATGAGTTATTGAGTGGAGCATTAACTGCCGAGGATGAGGTCGCTGTTGAAGAAGAATTTAACATACTAATTGCTGCTAATGAACAACAAAATATTACTGATAAACTCCCTGAAGTACCCATTGATGAATTACCAGAAAAAGAAGAAATACAGGAAGAAGAAGAAGAAGAAGAAGAAGAAGAAGAAGAAGAAGAAGAAATTACAGAAAAGGGAAGAGGTACTTTATTTTATTTACTCTCCATTCCTTTAACAGCTTTAGATAAATCAGTTAAGAGTTTTGATGAAAGTATAACTTTTTTTTATCATGTGGGTGACTATTTATACTGTTTTTACTTAACCTTAAGCATATGAAATGAAAAGTTTTGATGAAAAATAGAGATTAGTCTGAGTTTGGACATAGAATGAATGATGGTGTTTTATTTAAAGTATTCTTTAGTAGTTTAAAAGTTAAAATACTTAATATTATATTATTCTCTTGATTGATTCAGCCTTACAATCTATGTTTCCATTATAGAGCTTACTCTTTGCATTCTGTGGTGAAGATATGCAGAGATAAAAGTGCATGAATGTTTTTTTTTGTAGCAAGTTTTTTCTCTAACAATAAAGCTATTTGGGACAAACATGTTTCAGGTAACTGAGTGTAAGTTAGAAAATTTAACTATGGCTAGTTTCCAAAAAATATTCATTCATTTCTCTAACAGTTGGTTAGAAATCAAAGCATCTTTACTCTATTGAAGCAGCACACTATTCTTAAATGATTTTACATTGACCAGTTGAAATATAAGTTACTTTATCTCCACATTCTGAAAAGCCACCTGAGAACAGATTCAGGTTTTCTAAAGTAAAATCCATTGCCCATTCCTTGAATTTTAATGGCATCTTAAAATATCAAACTTAACCATCAATTTTATGGCCAGATCTCTTCTAACCTCTTGAGGGCTCTATATCTTTGCTTTTAAAATTTATGTCATGATACATATTCTTCCTGTTTTCCTAACAATTATGATTAGTTTTTTAGTTGATTTAACATATCTTTCTGTGTAAATTCATTTTTATGTTATATATTTTGAGATTACATTGTGTTACAGCAGAGTTTAAAGCAAATTACTGTTTAACAATTGGTCTTATTCAATTCACCACAGCCTGAGGAATGGCTATGGTGAATTGAATCCTAACTGACTGTACTTGAAGTGATATGTCTACTCAAATTAAAAATTTAAACTTTGTTTCTATTGTTCCCCCAGTTATGATTAATGGGATACTGAAGGCTATTTTATGGAAAAAGCTTAATATTATATGTATGGAAAATTATATATATATATATATATATATATATATATATAGAGCTCTTATTTTATGTACATATATATATATATGCTTAATATTATATGTATGGAAAATTATATATATATATATATATATATATATATATATATATATGTGTGTGTATGTAATAAGCATAAGATTTGTCCCAAAAGTAAGTGTACTGAATTTTATTTAATTATCTATTGGACTTACCTGAAATTACAAGTTATTTCCTTCGAAGTATGACCCTTGGAAAATTACACAGTGGTTTCAATGTTTCTTCCACTGTTCACAGCAGTACCAGAAGTCATTTTCCTTAAGTGGGTTTAGATCATCGATTACAGTTTTTTTTTGTTTTCTATCATCCCAAAATGATGACCCTTAACTTCAATTTCAATTTAGGGAAGGGGTCGAAACTGCACAGAACTAGATCTTTTTTTTTTTAACCTCAGGGTCTGCAGAGGATGAGATGAATGCTTTGTAGCGTGTGTGAAACATGTCATGCCTGACTGGGATTCATTCAAACCCAGTATCTCCGGATGAAAGGCCAAGACACTACCACTCATGGAGGCTGGCACTGAGCTAGATCTGGGCTGTGGAAGTAGGGGAATGTTTTTCTTTACCAGAAATTCTTGAATTGAAAGCAAAGTGTGAGCTGGTGCGTTATCGTGGTGCAGCTTCCAATCATGTGCAGTGTTTGTTCGGACTCATTTTTGAAGTCTTTCCAAGTCATCTTTGTAAAAGGTGCTATTGACTGTCTGTCCTGGAGATATGAATTCTTTGTGCGTAATGCATAGCTCACACCACTTTCACATTTTCATCATTTGTTGACAAGCTTGGTCTTCCAGAACGAGTCATCTTCAACATTTTCTCGATCCTCTTTGAAATTTTTGTGTCATTTAAAAACCATAGTTCTCATTAGAATGGCATCTCCATAAACTTTAGTTAAAGAATCAAATGTTTCTGTGGCAGACTTGTTGAGTTTCACACAAAATGTGGTAGTGTAACGTTCAATATTTTTAACGAAGTTATAAAACATGTCCATACATAAATAGCAGTAGCTTGCAACTGACTCAAACGATCCAGTTGAAACAAGTATGCACGTGCAGCCTAGGTTATACTATGTGCTGTTGTACATTACCTGTTTGTCTGTAGGAAAATCAGTACACTTACTTTTGGGACAAACCCTCGTACTTGCTCCTTAGCCTTTTTGGGATTAGTGTCACGCTTACATAGCTGCAGTAACTGTTCGCACAGCCTACAGTCGTATAAACTCATTTTAGAAATTTATCATTTGAGTACAATGATTGTGTTAACATGACTATATAATTCTTTCACTGACAAGTGCTGCACTCTATTGGCTTTAAAGTGAACTATTTGCACTATCAATAGGTTGCAGCTAACAGCCGGAAATAAAGAAAGAATAAAATCAACAACTGGAGAATAAAATCATGTAACCAACATCTAAAACTAGGTTTTATAAGTTCTGTTAGTAAACATGGCCGATTTGTTGCATTCGTGTCCAGAATTTATTTCTCATTAAAGCTCCAATAATGCCTGAAATTATTCAACCTATAGTGAATGAAACAAACAAATATTATACCCAAATCTCTGAACAAACTGATCTTGCTTATTAAAATTTACAATGATGGAAACCAACTGACATAGATGAGCTGTTTATATTTTTGAGCTTGATCATGCAAATGCCAAGAAATCAGAAAAATTCTAGGAGAGAGTACTGGTCAACAGACAGGCTATTGACGTAAATTGATAAGTCCCTTAGTGTTGTTCAAAGAAAGACTTAATTTTGTTTATGTTTAAAATAAAAATTGTGTTTTAAAATTTGCTTACAAGAAAAAAGTGTAAATTTTAAATTAAATAATATTCATTACTAGTGATGAGCAAAGATGAGCAACTGTATGTAATAAAATAACCTAATCTGAGCATGAACTAGGATTTTCAGTATGTTAGTCCCCAAAGTGTTAAACGAACATTTTGAAGATTACATTTTTAGATTAGTTATTTTTTTAATATATTACATTTTTTAAATTCATTTTTATATGCATTTCTATTTTTCTTTTTTAACTTTTGTTTATAACAGCTGTTGCTGAAAAGAAATCAAAAAGAATTGCTGTTATGGCTGATTAAGAACTTCAAATCAGAAACTACAATGTTGAGTTAATGTAAGTTTTTTATTTTTTATTTATAGGTTTAATGAATTATGTTTGGTTATTATCTATGTGTTTAATTTATTCATTTCTACATGATCTTTTTCAGTGTAACATTTTTTTATTATATTTGTTTAAAAAATATATTTTACATGTATTAGTAATATCTTCAAAAATAGAGATGCAATCTTCATTAAATGGTTATTATGAAAGTTTTACAGCATTTGAATATGGTTCATATTAACTGCTTTAGCAAGTTTAGGAAAAATCAAATAAATGTTGTACCATAGACGTATGAATGAAATTCATGAGGCAGAGATTTACACTATTATCATTATTGGGAAAACAGCAAGACAGTCATTCTTATATTAAGCTATAAAGATATTTGTCATAGGCTACACCTTTGACTTCTCCCAACCATAACCTAATCATTCTAGTTGATACATTTTAATATTTTCTTTACTACGTTTTAATGATTAAACTATTCCAATACTAAACAGCAAGATTTCCATGTATGCTTATAATATCATTCAAAATTTCACAATAAAGAACATCATTTAAAAAAAAAGACAAATTATTAAAGAATTTTAATATAGTATATACTAGGGTTGTCTGAAAAGTTTGAAGACATGAAGATGGCAGCACTCATCAACAAAAGTTAGGAAATGTATTCATTCACACATGCATTGAAAGGTACTCGCAAATTTTCATCCATTTTAGATGCTCACTTGTTGTTTGATAATCAATTGAACAAGTCATTGTGAGTGTTTTTGTGAAAATGGAAAAAAATTGAATATTGTGCTGTGATTAAATACTTGTATTTGAAAGGCAATACGCTTACGCAAATTAAAACAGAGTTGGATACTGTTTACGGGAACTCTGTCCCATCATTTGCCACCATGAAGAGATGGGCAGCTGAATTTAAAAATTGTCATACCTGCTTAGTTAATGATGAGCGTTCGGGATGACCAAAAATTATGAGATTTTCATCGGATGAGTAGGTTATTGCATATGTAAACACCTATTTTGTGAGAAAGACGCCAGCTACTATTTGGAAGGGTTAAAGAGGTTAAAAACTTTTCAAACAACCCTTGTACATGTATATATATATATATATATATGTTGATTTTGTCTTGGCCCTGCTTCAAGTGCTATGTAGCATTTAGAAAAATATCCTTGGTAGTGGTGCATCTGTATAGTTTAAGAACAAGTATTTAATCGTCATGGGTGAATGTCATTTTAGTAAAATATAGTTTCAAGGTAATTTCATCTTAATAAATTTTTTCTAAAGTATTATTCAAATTTCACATTTCTGGGTGATTGATATTCCATTCAAGGTATAAGATATACAGTCCAACACTTTGGTTACCCTTATAATTATGACTATATATTTGTAGAAAAAACTAATTAAAATATTTATTACTATATGAGTCATTAATAAACCATATTATTTTGGATTATACAGATTCTATAAAGGCTATAATTGCTATAGTAGTTCACAAAATAGTAAATGACTTTCTTAAATTTGATCTTGTTTTCTTTAATTCAGTGTACAACTAGTCGCCACAGAATCGAGAATCATGAAAGTATAAATTTTTTTCATTTATATTACAGTAAAATGATTTTATGTAGAATTATTTATTTATTTTATCTTAATCCATAGTCACTGATTTTTCCTGTTGCTCTTTCAAGTTAGCTCCTCCAGATTTTTGTTATTAGGTAGTTAACTAACCAAATTTACATGTTAGGTAGATTACCTTTATCATCATCCAACTTTCTTTAATTTCTTCTTTCCTATTATTGGTACTGTGGGTCTAGGATCTCCATGAAAAAGTAACCGTAGGCTCTGAAGAGCCAGCTAGTGTAACCTTGGCATGTAGTAAGGGGAGCTGTTTAAAGACTGACCTAAGAATTGTTTCCTTTTTGGCTACAGAACAAGCCTAACAGACTGAGTGGCTGGGTCTCTTTTTCCCCCCTTTCACAATTCATGATAACCAGTAATGTAGACCTTGTTGGGGTGTTGTTTTTAAACTTTGCTATTAAGTTACACTGTTTCACAAACAGAATTATAGGAAAAATGCTGAAAATGGTGCTTTAACACTGCTAGGGATTACTTTGAAGGAGTTGGTAACAACATCCCTGTCCCTTATCCATAAGTTTGGATTCAGGCTTTGCATTTTTTCAGATATGAAAAATTTGTTTCTCATCATAAAAATATAAGGTAACTTTAATTGTGTTTGCTATTAAAGAGAATAAAGAAGTAAATGAACAAGCTAAAATAACATGAAGGTAAACAAATAATTTCTTTTTAGTTCAAAATTCAATTTCTTTGCTTATAGTCCTTGCAAATGATTGGCTTATATTAACACTTTGACCCTGAGCCTGTGGATAGTATGGACTGTCGTATTTAATTCCATTAAACGTTTTCAATTGCATATGCTCGTTATTACTGCTCATGGAATTGTTCCTTAGTCTTTTTTTGTACGATACATTTGTTTTACACCAGTATTTATTGAATATTTTTGGAAACATTAAATAGGACCAATGCTTGGTTCTATTTAGAAATTAACAATTTCTTGAGGTAAGCAATTGTGGTTATTATTACTGTTATTTTTGTTTCAAGTGAAAATAAATTTATTAACAGTTTTTTTAATTTTATTATTAAGTTATCCAAAAATCGTGAAACTAATTCATGGCCTACTATCAAAGTCCAATAGTTGTGATGATTCTGATTTGGAAAATAGTTTTATTTTAGAAGTGAATTATAATTCAAATGTTCAAATTTGTGTAACTTTGAGTGACCCAATTTATGATTCCAGTTTGGAGGGTGAAATTGATGATGATGTGAATATTGATCCTGATTTTGAAGTTATATCTGATGCTGATGTCGATTGTGATAATGATTGTAATTATGTGGATGTAAACAATCCTAGGTCATCAACTAGTAAAACCAATAATAGTAATAAAAATAATAAATTAAAAGTAAAAATAATAATAAAAAAAAGAAAAGAGCTGATAAGCAGGTTGATATGGATTTTTGCTAATCATTTAGTGATAGTCAACCTATAATCCCAGTATTCAATGAAAATAATAGAATATCAAATTCAATAAATGAACTATCAAAGGCCAATTGATGTTATTTCAGTATTTTTCCAAGTATGTTGAAATTATTTAAATCTAAAACTAATGAATATACAAAAGTTGTAACCTACTACGAAGAATAAACACTTTGAAAAAAGTAGTGTACAGAGTAAGTGGGTGACTCTAGAATTGCATGAAGTTAATTCATTTTTTGTATTATTTTACACGTGTGTATTATATGTGGATAGGTTTTACAGCTTGCCTGCAGTTTTTGTAGTCTAGAAATACCAAAGCTGTTGGAACTTGTATGCTGAACCGTTAACAATTGTCTAAGATATATGCAGTTGCCAAAAAAAAAAATATTTCAGTTTACAAGAGGAGGAGGAATCACCTTCTTTATGTAAAATGGAAGGACAGAAGAGATGTGCTGGCATTATCATCAGTTCACAAAATGACTGCATCTGAAGTTCAGGTTCACTGAACTGGTATCGTTACCAAATTTAAATCATACATTACTGTAGACTACAGCAAAATCAAAACTGGGGTAGATAAAAATGATCAAATTATTTCATATTATCCATTCAAACGGAAACAAATGAAGTGGTAAAAAAAAAATATTCAATTTTTTCATTATGTCAATTGCTAATGCCTTTATTGTTTACCATGCTTCAAGACTGCAACATTTAAGACGTAAATGCCATTTCAATAATTTTATTATATAGGTGAGGAACATAAAACCAAACCCATAATGAAACCACTACCCAACAATATTTATGAGAGACTCACACAACTAGTGAATATATATGTTACTACTGATTCTTGCTGCTGTTTGTCAGGTGGTTATGTGTCAGTGCAGTATACATTTTGTTGCTGTGCACTTGCGTTTGTGTAGCATGCCTTATTCAGTCCAGGAGAGGATAGCTATAGTTGAGGCCTACATTCATTCTGGATCATTTGAATAATCGTGTCAAGTATTTATAGAAAAATTTCTGGTTGCCTGTATCCCAGCAAAGAGTAGCATGCATGATTTAGTTAAAAAATGATGTACAACAGGTTCGGTTTCAAATGCAAAATTAAATAGGCAACCTTCCTTTAGGACTCCACAGACCATTGCTGATATTGAAAGGAGAATTACTGCCAGTCCAAAAAAATCACTATGCAAGTTATCCCAACAATCTGTTGTTAAGTACACATCTTGTCATAAAATTCTTTATGAATTAAAATTGAAACCATATCACGCTACAACTGTGCAACAACTGAAGGAGACAGACAAATCAAAATGACTTGATTATTGCAACTAGCTTTTTGAAAACATTTCTGGTAGACTAAAACATTTTTTCTTTTGGGGCTATTTAAAGGAGAGAGTTTATCTATCTAATCCCCACAATATTGATCAACTGAAGGTGAATGTTCAACAAGAAATTAACGCAATTGACAACAACATTTTGCCTCAGATGTCTCTCAATATGATCATTGAGCACAAAAGTGCATCAGTGCCCAGGGTGAACATTCTGAACATCTTTGGTAACGAGAAGATAAATAAAAACGCAACATTTAAATTATGTTTTAGGTTTTTCTTATTTAATTTATCCGTATCATTCATAAAATTTCATTCCAACATAACCTACCGATTCTGCAGCAGTTATGTTATGGATCTGGTTTTTTGTTGCTCACTCTATTAATTGGCATAGCATTAGGGAAAAAAGTAGGAGTTCATGGATAGGAAGTCACACCAGTTGAAATAAAAACAAACAAACTTACCAGACAAAATACTTACTTTCCTGACAAAATACCTCCTACGGAGAAAAAAGTAAAACCTCAAGAGTGTGTGAAGTTTGTCCTGTAAAGGCAAAAGCTGCTACTCCAAAGGTGTGAGAAAACAAACTACATGGTGGTGTGTTAATTGTTCTTCAGCATTTTATCAGAGTGCTTTTGACTATATCACACCAAAGCGAATTGTTTTTAGACAAAACTGAAGCATGAAAAGTTATTATTTATGACTTTATGAAATAAATATCAGCTTGTGTAAATATTCAAATAATTGACTTATGTAAATTTTCAAACTATCAAAAATAAAGTTATGTTTGGAATTGTAAATTGTAGCCTTGCTTTTTCTATAAACTTTTATAATGAACAATAAAAATATAGAAACTGTATGTATAAGACATAATTGTAGCACATAATTAATAAATAATCTTATTGCATGTAAGTAATAAGTTAACCCTGTCAAACTAGATTGTTTTTTATTTTGCAGGTACTATCTTGTGATATATGGTGGTAACTGATTTAAAAGTAAAGCTTCTGAATACAAGTGTTAATACTTAAGGAATGTTTATATTTGTATGTTTGTTGATTGCTCATCTGCCTCATAATATAAAATATGGCATAATATGTACTTTTAATAATAATAATAAGATAATATAGTCTTAATTGATAATAATGATTAAAAGCCTTTATGTGTGTTAACTATCCTTAATTATATATAGCATGCCTAAATATAATATTCTGTTATAATAATTAGATATTTTTGTATTTATTTTTCTTTTTTTATAGTTAAATTATCATTCTTTATAATAAAATAGTGATGAAAAGTGTCCCACAGTTTGGAACAGGCTTTTTGGTCAGCCTCAAAATAATAAACTGTCAACAAGAATTCAAGTCAATTCCCAAGAATCTCAACACTCATCCTAAAAGTATCTAATAAAATCTACACCATAACAAATGCCCACGCTCCCACTAATAATAAAAACAAATTTCCAAAAGAATGCAAAGAAACAGAAAGGTTTTGAGACCTACTCAACCATAAATAACATCCCAAAAAAATCATGTTAAACAACTAATCTGAGACTTCAATGCTCAACTAGGCAGAGAAAGAAGATACCACAATATCATGTGAAAATGGCCCACCCAAAAGAGAATAAATGAAAATGGACAGAGACTTATTGATCTCTGCAGAAACCACAACCTAATCTTGAAATCCACATATTTCAAGAGGAAACCTCAAAACCTGGAAACACCTGACTGCACTAAAGGAGAATGGTAATTAGATCATGTCTTCATGGACAAACACCACCACAAAGAGATCTACAATGTAAGTGTCCTCCGAGGAATAGACACAAAATAGTCAACTAAATAGTTGACTATTTAGTTCCCTAAATAGTCAAAATTAAATTCATTCCCCCAAAGGAAGCAACAAAACCAAGCACCTACAACTAAAAGAAAAATAGACCCTTATCCCCAACTAATTAAGAATGAAAATTACCAAAAAGCAACCAAAGAAATAACAATCACGAATAACCTCAAAGACCTAGTCAACAACCTTAAAAAACCACTGAAGAAATGGCCCCAATAAAACCTTGTAAAATGTATTAGTGGTGGAACAGTGAATGCAACGAAACAGTGAAGAGACATCAAGTATGGCTATTACATCAATCCCAAAAATCAGAAAAATCCTTCTAAAATCTAGTAAAACAAAGAAAAGAAACCACCCAAAACCTAAATAAAAAGACAAACCTTAATAATATAAAGACACACTTAAATCAATAGAAGACGAATTCAACAAAACACAGTCAAGAGACTACCACAAAACCTTCAAAAAAAAACTGCAAAAATATGAACCTCAACCCTACTAATGAAGGATGAAATTCATAATCTGGCCCATAACAATAAAGACAACATGGAAATCCTACGTAAATATTTCAACATACTCCCTATATGCAAAGAACTGACAGAACTGCTAAACTTCGACACCAGACTTCCATTAACACTACCACCGGTAAACATCAACCTTCCCACAGTAAAAGAAGTCTACCAAGTCCTGGGTGAAATGATGAGTTAAAAAGCAGTGAGGGAAGATCAGACCTTTGTAGAGATTTGGAAACATTCAGGAAGATCAGCAAAAATACCCTTCATCAACAACAACTTGTTAACATTTGGATCAAAGAACTACCAGAACACTGGACAACAGCCCTCATCCACCCACTACACAAAGAAGCAGGCAAAACAGACCCTAACAACTACAGGGGAATCTCACTCATGGGCACAAGATGTATGTTGTGCCCATGTTGTTCTCCCATTCTTGGGAGAATTTTGTAAAATTCTCAAGTAAGAACTAGAATACCAGGAAGACCCTGGAGAAGCGGCCCAGACCAGATCATGAATCTCAAGCTAACGATGGATTACAACAGGAAAAGAACAGAGTCATGGTGATGTCTTCGTTTGAAAACTTCAAGAAAGCATACGATTGCATTCACAGAAAATCCTTACTAAAAAATCCTTTCTAAGACACCTCAGATGACATTCCAAATTAATAAAAATGATAAACTGACCCTCACAAACACTAAGTCAAAAGTGAAATTCAGAGGCAAACCCTTTTGAAATCAACCCTATTTGAGATCAAAGCAAGACTGTATCAAGGCTATGGACTTCTACCACTACTATTCAACTGTGCTCTGGAAATGGTAATGAGAGAATTTCAAAAAAATAAATTGTCTTGGATTCACTGACTTGGCACAGCTAGCAAACGACATTGACAAAGCTAAAACAAAGATATTAGAACTTTAAGACATTGCAAATAAAATTAGCCTAAAAATTTAATTTGAAAAGACAAATTATGCCCCCAAAACCAAGACAATTAAAAGAAAACATAAATGGTGATAAAGTCAAAATAGTAACCAACTTAAATACCTCCGAGAAATAATAAATAATGCAAAAATTAATCTGGTACAGCTACAGTAAAAACTGTCTCCATAAAAGCAAAAATAATACACTAGAGCACAATTATAAAACTAGAAGCTACAGAGATATGTAGCAGAAACACTTCCACCTGAATGAATAAAATTAAAAGAAGAATTGAAAGAACCTGCCAACAAAGTCTTGTACAAAGAGTTAGATTTTATCAATGATACCATGCATAAAAGGAGACTAGGATTCTGTGGACACATCATGCGGATGCAAGATTCTAGACTTCTGAAACAGCTGGTACAATCTTGAAAAACATCAAGACAGGATGCAGATGGATCAGAGAAATAAAAGAGGATCTGAAGGAAATTGGCCTTACACCAGAAGACACCATAGACAAGATAAAATTAAATAAAAAAATCAAGAACAAAAACACTTGCCTCATACTCATAAGAAAGACACAACACAAACATTTTCAACACCAGAAAGCCACGTAGATTACAATGTATGAAAAAGTACTGGGAGGAGTCTCTTCGAAGAGACTTGGATGATGGACTGACTAAAGTGATTCTATGCAGTCATAAAAGATGAAAAAAAAACAAAAAACAAATTATTGCATGTTTGTAAAGATTGATAGGTTTGTTTTTACAATGTATAAGAAAAGTAATAAATTGTGGTAACACATTTAATACAGCAGCTCCTTGTCTATTTAAAATATTCAAAGCAACCTAAAAAGTTAAAAGGTATTACATAACATGACTTTTTTCTGATGAAACCCTTATCAATTAGTCAACGATCTATTGGTGTTTTAGTGCTAAAATTTTAATGAATATTTTCACGAAGTACTATGAAGTATTTTTTTTTTTTTTAATATTTCTATTGTCTATTGACAAGTTTGAAAATATTGCTATGATTGAAAATATTGCTATGATTGTCTATTGTTTTATAAGGAAAGTCAATTCATCTTTAAGGCAAATAAAATGATAAATTATGAAGGTGATAATTAAATATTGATCAAAACCATCATGAAACAGGTCATAAAATTAAAAATCCCATGATGGATTTAGCTGCTTTGAAGAAACATATCTACTGCAGCACTTCCTGGTGGCCTATAACTGTAAAACTAGTCTAAGAATTTGCTCTGAGGTGAAACCTATGTAATGAAAAAAAATCCACATCAAAATTGGCCCAGCTGTTTTAGAGAAACATATCTACTGCAGCACCCCCTAATTGCCTATAACTGTAAAACTAATCTAAGAACCTGCTCTGAAGTGATACCTATGTAATGCAAAAAACCGTATCGAAATCAGACCAGTAGTTTTTGAGAAAAAATGGTAACACACACACACACACACAACCTCTTACCTGAAATGCATATACCGTTCCAGTCTGTCATGGATAAAAAGGACTGTCATTAAATGTTGACACTCACAAAAAGGAGATAGGTATTTCACTTAATATGCGGTTAGATCTATGCAGGTTTGTTTTCTGATTTACAAGAAAGCTCTTAATTCAACTACAACAGGAGCATTCCAAAAATATTTTGACACAGGAAAAAACCATCGGGATAAGTCAATTTTACCTGTTGAGAATTAAATTGAAGAGCATAGATAGAAACAAATAATGAAAATTTCACAAATTCTCACCAAATCTTGTTCATTTTTATCACTTTAAAAGGGAGAAGTATTTTTAAACTGGATCAGTACTAATGAGTTAAGTGAATTAGATTTTAAAACAATTAGGGTGAGTGTAAATTAAAGAACTATTGATTAAAATTTATTTCATGGTTTTTGTTTAAACGGATTAAATTGCAGCTTATAAAAATAGCTAATTTTTAACAGACTTAGAAGAGAGAACGTACTCTATAGCACAACCAGGACTTTATCACTGCTATGAATCAATATGACGTTTTACTGGTGTTTAAACACAATGAAGTAGCTCTCCCTACTTCTGTCAAAAGATTCCAGTATGAACTCTTTACTGAGGAGAATAAAACAACCAATTAAAACATATTAGTTTATTATATAAATGATAATATTATTTATATATTATATTTATTTAATTAATAGTAATAAATAATAATAAAATTACAATACAAATAATACTTTTATTCAGGTGGTTTTTTGTGCTCTCCCCAACCATGGAAGCATTTTGTAAATCTTCTAGATTCTTTATTTTTTAATGTTAAAAATAATTTTCGTGGTCTTTCAGGTTGTTTAACTCGTAAATGTTGTATATAAACTTGTGCTGATTTATAAGCTAGTTTGATTTCAACTTCACTACATTTAGCTCCCAACCATAAAAATACTTGTTCCCCATTATCCAGTATCATAATATCATCATCTGCCAAATCATCCTGGAATAAAGATAAAGTAGTTATAAGTAATAAAAAACAAGAACACAATTAATATATACATTTTTATATTAATTACAAAAAATAAACAATATTTGACTTTTTTATTAATGTTTATAACTTTCTAGTATATTAGACAGGTCAGATCTGCCAGACCTCTGGCCATGAATAAAATTTGAGGAGCACATGGATCAGCTATATATGTGATTGAAGATCTGACCAGACTTTTGGTTCCACAGACAGCACTTAGCTCCCAGTGATAACATCAAAACATTTACTGTGTTGGCTCAGAAAGGTTGACTTTTACAATCAGGACAAGTTCTTTTCTACCAGTGCTGTCTCATCTCATGATTCAACTTAACTCTGTGGTAGTGGCTGTTGCTTTTTAGAGAGCAGACTGGATTAGATCACTATGCTTCATTGCTCTTCAGCAGAATTAATTTCCTCTGAGTCTGCTAGAGTTTTGGGCAACTATAAAGAACAAGGTTTGGTCGTGCCCAAAGCCACTGGTGAATCCAAGCCAGTCTTTTTCCCTAGGAAGAATCTGTTGTTCTTGGTATCGCCTCATTTGCAATGGGGAGAATCGATTCAATTAACCCTTGGATAGGCATGCTGGAATCTAGTTTGTGAAGAGCATTAAATCTTGTTACTTACCAACAGTAACAATATGGGTGTCAGGTGACAGCATTTTGCATACCAATTTGATAACTAATGTGCATTCAACAAGTATACCTACAATATACAGATGGTTCATTGTCCATTTGTCAGGCATACTGTCATTTATAAGGATATCCTTCTGATATCAGTCAGCAAGCCATTTTTTTTGTTATAGTAGATAGGCATGGGCAAGTGTATGAATGTGCAAAATTTTGTCACAAGTAATTTTTGTAAAGGACTAAAAGGCAACAAAATACCCAAACTGGTACTGAACTTGTTAATAATAATTTAATGTCTACTATTGTCTCATAATTTTCAGGAATGACATGATTCATAATTAGTTAATACTAAATAATTATTACATAATCATGCATGATTATGTAATGGGACTGCAGTCCCATTACTTTCTGTTGTTTCTTTTTATTCACAGTTTTAGGTTAGAATTCATCACAATCTATGTGGGTTCTAAATCTTTAAATATGAAAACTTCCAAAATCTAATATGTATAATTTTGGTTTAAAAATCAACATTTTGTCGGGGACGATACAAAAATCTAGTCTTGCCTAATTTGCAAAGGTTTACTATATTTAAAAATACTTATAGATTAAAAAAAAAGTTACCTGGCAAAAATCTGAACATTTTTCAGAAACTGTAAAATAGCCTTTTTCATTCGAACATCTAAATAGCCTAGTATATTCCATAAAGTTAGCATCAGTTTCATATGGTTTACGACCACCTAATGCAACCCAAAAGAAATGTTCTGGTTCTTCACCTTCATTAAGTGTCTGCATTGTTATCCATGGCTGAAACAAAACAAAACCTTTCACCAATCTATTTTTTTTAATTCTTATTATTTTTTACTTACATTCATTCAGTTTAACAAAAAAATTTAACTCTAGGAATCTCACACTTAGCATGACTGTTAAGTTTTAGCACTCTTCGTTTTTTTGTTCTGCAAATCTCAGCACTACATGAATTAGTACTAATATAAATTTCAAAAATTTTAAAAATAAAAGTTGTACTTATATGGTGATTATAGAAATACATCCCCCCACTAATACTACTTTTAGTTTGTATTATTTATGTCAATAATAGCATAAAATGGATGTGAAACTTGGACAATCGGAGTATCTGAGAAGAAAAGATTAGAAGCTTTTGAAATGTGGTGCTGTAGGAAAATGTTAAAAATCAGAAGGGTGGATAAAGTGACAAATGAAGAGGTATTGCGGCAAATAGATGAAGAAAGAAGCATTTGGAAAAATATAGTTAAAAGAAGAGACAGACTTATAGGCCACATACTAAGGCATCCTGGAATAGTCGCTTTAATATTGGAAGGACAGGTAGAAGGAAAGAATTGTGTAGGCAGGCCACGTTTGGAATATGTAAAACAAATTGTATGGGATGTAGGATGTAGAGGGTATACTAAAATGAAATGACTACCACTAGATAGGGAATCTTGGAGAGCTGCATCAAACCAGTCAAATGACTGAAGACAAAAAAAAAAGTATAAAATATGTTCTGACAGCAATAAGGCCTTTGTGGATTAATGGATTCTTCACTATGTTAATTGTTTTTATTTTAAATTTGAAATTCAGAATATACAAAATGATATTAAATAGCAGCAATCTTCACGAACCAAGTAATTTGTAAATTATGTTCAAACCTATATAACATTACTTTATAATTTTCCTTGGTATCTATTTTTTCCAATTAATTATCTTGATCCTCTACTATTTTTTGATGAACAAGCCTGTTTCATTTCATTTTCTTCACATGATAAGTAAGTACCTATAATTGCTATCATATAATTAGTTATTCACTAATAACTTATTATCTAAGGAAATGATTAGCCAGAAAAATACTTCACATAACAACTAATATGTTATATGTTATCCTTCACACAAACAACTTAGGCACTTGTGAGCCAGTATTTCCTTCCGGTGGTCATTTTCTTGTGAGATTCTTTGCATTATCGTATAATTTAATTTTCTTACATTTGTTAATATATAGTAAGTTAAATTTTTCTTGTTATCTGTTTGTGACATTTTGTGATATAATTAACAACATAATATTATGGAACCTGGCTACAAAAGGAGCTCTTGGATTCTTCTAAAAATGAGGAGTACCAAAAACGCAAATGTATCAATAAGTACAACTTAAAATGATACAATGACATTTTGTAAGTACTACATGAAATCATGAAAAGATAAAAGGGTAATGTGTCAGGCTAGAAGGTCACGCTAGATTTTCATAACAGTTGTAAGTTTAATATTGCTAGACCTAGCAACTCATATCGACAGAATTCTGCAACACACAGTTAAATATTTGGAAGGAAGCATTAATTGAGTGAAACATATTTATATGAGATTTATTTTTATGCTGTGTTCAAAGATAATGTCATGAAAATTAGTTGATGTAAAAAATATGTGATGTCCATCTACGCGCCACAAAAATTATTCAGGAATAATCATTGGCTGATGGTATAAGTTTCTAATAGATCAGTGCAAACCATTCTTTAAGTTGTTAAAAACAGGAATGAAACTGGATCAATATATTGTACATTTAGATTACTGGAAGGGGATGCAATGTCCTAGAAGCTACATGATTTACACACCTAACTGTGTACCAATACAATTTCACTGACTCTTGTCTGATGCTCATATACAATGTACTAATATGTGGGATCTGATCTGTCAGATAATGTAACAAAAACCATCTAGGGATAGCAGTATGGTAAGATTTGGATCTGGCTAATACTTCAGTTTAGTTTAATCATTGGCTGATGGTATAAGTTTCTAATAGATCAGTGCAAACCATTCTTTAAGTTGTTAAAAAGAGGAATGAAACTGTATCAATATTGTACATTTAGATTACTGGAAGGGGATGCAATGTCCTAGAAGCTACATGATTTACACACCTAACTGTGTACCAATAAAATTTCACTGACTCTTGTCTGATGCTCATATACAATGTACTAATATGTGGGATCTGATCTGTCAGATAATGTAACAAAAACCATCTAGGGATAGCAGTACGGTAAGATTTGGATCTGGCTAATACTTCAGTTTAGTTGAATCGATGAAAAATCTTGATAGAATGCACTGTTTGATGATATTCTACACATTACAGCAGAATTATTGTAGTTTAATACCATTAAAATAAGTTTAATAGGACTTGGAACATTTCAGCTTTATACATAGGACTACTGATAATGTACAGATTTCAGAAATATTACAAGTCTCAGTTATAATTGCTTGAGAGGGTAATTCTTAATCAGTATTTATAAAACCACTACATATAAACACAACTAACTCCAAAGAATGGCTGTACATTAAGAGGTCACCTTACAAACTTGCCTGTTTTCTGTACATATGTGACATATTAAACACTGTTTCATCCATTTTAGTTCCTTCCATATTATAAGTTATTTTCAAAAAATATATAACAAGTAAACATAAGCTACAACATTAGTTTTTCTCCATTCTTTTTTTTACAGTCAGTTTTTCATGTTGACAGAATGTTTAATTTTATTTGTGCATTGGCTTAAAATATAAATGTTAAAAATATAAAAATTTGTTAGTAATCATATTAATTGCATCGCTACTCAATTCACTTTTTAATAAAATAAACAGCAGTAATTAAGAAATATAACTGCAGATTTTTCACATTTTACTTCAGGAAAATTACAGTTCACAGAATAGGATTGATGATATTGCTCAACATCTGCATTATGTATTATAAAAAATTCATACCAAAGAATTTTCCAAGCCTTTCTCACTTTTAACTCCAAACTTAATTTGCAAGTGATGCTCCTGGTAAACTGACAACCGAGTGAAGTTAGGATAATTGATGTCAATCAAATAAATCTGATACCATTCTGAACCCCACATGGGAAGACACCTGCCTTGTGACGATCTCGGTCGCCACACCATCCCCTCCATTCCTAGTCCTGATAGGCTTTACCATAGGTTGTCTTTCAGATCCTAAACTTGATAACACATCACAGTCATCAGTTTGGCCTCTAATCAGGATGCCATTGATGCAAATGCCTTGGCAGACATTTCCATCAGTGTATTTACACAACCTACTATCGCCTTTGTATGGTTATTTCCAACCATGATCACACACTTACAACCCACAACTATCAGATTCACAGAAGCATGATCCCCACGCCTTCCTATACACTGAAGTTTTCACACAAAACTCTTCACATATCTAATTTCAATTACACTATGCACTCAGATCTTTACTTGATTTAGTCCTTAAACCCCAAAAATATTTTCATACAAAGACAAAGTGTTGATCACAATAATGACAATTTTGTCCCACAATTCAATATAATCAAAATCATTTTGATTTACTTAAAAATAAAAAAATAAAATCTGATAACCAACAAAGGTTGTGGGCAGATTTATATAGGGGGTCACAGGTGGAACCTTTATAAACAATTTATTGGATACGCTGTTATGCCCTAAGAAAGCAGCCCTTCTACACATCAAGCCTTGGTGTATAGTTGTAGACCATCCAGGTAATGTTTTTTATACTACTATTCAAAGAAATAAACAAAAGACTGCATAAGAATTTTGAGAGAATTAAACATTTTGATGTTTGCAAGTTGAAACTTCACATTTTTGACTAGAAAATTAATATTAATTGATACAAGCCAAAAGAATGGATACAGAAAGAAGAAAGTAAAAAATCTTGTTGAATACTCCCACATTCAGACACTGCAAGGTACAGTAGATGTTAGATGTATATATACACAGAATGTATAAACATAGATTTATTATTCAAACACAGAATACACAGTATAAACATTGAATTATTCAAACACAGAATATGGAAATTTATTTATTTATTTATTCAATAATGGAAATTTATTGTAATATTAATTTTTCAAGCTGTTATAAACTGTTATGATACATCAGAGCACATACAACAAAATCAAGTAACTTGAGAACATTATTAACAACAAAATAATTATTAAATGTGAACATACATTGTTAAACATTTCATTGCAAATTTCTTCAGCCAATCTCACTTCATCATTCTTAGCTTGTGAACCAAGCCATAAATAAACAATTCCATTTTCTTCTTCACCATTAACTGGAACCTTTAAAATATAACTGAAAAAAAAATTGTAAAATAAAAAACAATATTTATAAAACTTAACTGAATAATTCAGCATTATTATTATT
This sequence comes from Lycorma delicatula, assembly GCF_047948215.1. Taxonomy (NCBI): domain Eukaryota; kingdom Metazoa; phylum Arthropoda; class Insecta; order Hemiptera; family Fulgoridae; genus Lycorma; species Lycorma delicatula. The sequence continues at coordinate 153,957,471 of NC_134458.1, forward strand.
ATTATTATTATTACAGCAATAAAAATATATTTTAACAAGACAGTTAACTAATGTTTGTATGATGTAAATTACTACTAATAAATTATCACATTTTTGGATCAAAAAGAAATGAAGCTTTTCATAAATCTTCATAGATTAGATCTGCAATATTGTAATATAAAATACATAGTCTACTGTACAAAAACCAAAATGATTAAATGGTTAACCTAAACATTTGTGGTTTTACGCAGACGCAGTACACAAAAAGAAATCGGTATAAAACAGAAAAATTCCATTGTATTGAAAAACTAAAGTTAACTTTACAAATAATTAAGAGTTTATTTAAGTATGTTCATATATTTGAAATTATAAAAATTAATTTTAAAAATGTTTTTAAGTAAAATTGGTAATAATGTTTTTAAAGCAGTACTTTCTCTATTAACATTTTTAAATATAATTAATTAAACAAATTTAAATACTTAAAAATTATGAATTTATTAAAAAAAATCAAGATCATTTTGTACATTTAACATTAAGAATTTTACAGGTTTCTGTAATGGATTTATAATGCATTCTTACAATCAGGTTTAGAGGAAAAAATTACAAAAACTTGCTTCTAATTCTTAATACATTGATAGAGGAATACAATATATGTGGTAGCAGTACTGCTCAGTTAAAGCATTGTTTTACAAGTACCAAAGTAATCCATACAAATATAATCCACTTAATATAGTAATCTTTTAGTAATCCACTTTAATATAAATACTGGCTTACAGGTGTAGAACATTTATTCATAGTTATTTCTTTTTTTTTCAAATAAATAACATCCAATATGAACAGTACTGGATGCTACCATAAACTACAACCATAAGCTACAAGGTGAGAATGGATTGCTGGACCATTCCAGCAAGAAGTGACTAGCTTCTTGCTAGCTTTGTTTCTCTGTTGCGATATACTATCCCCTTCAGTCTACTATTAGCAGTACTAACAATATTTCAGACAACCCAGGTAGAGTTATTGTACACATTTCTGTTTATACTTTTTTAAACTTTGATGAGTAATACATATTTCAAAACCTGATTGCAGCTTAACATGAGAAAAATGTCAAGCTTGGCTGGGATTTGAGCCCAGAACTTTCTGGTTGAAAAGCTACAATTATGATATGTGATCACTGGATAGTTATCATCATTATCTGATAAGAGAAATTTTATTAAATCTACAAATTTCAATAACAGTCAATAAAAATTTCAAAGAAAATAAGTTCTCTCTTGAGAAAATTTCTGTATACACTTTGCTTCCACCAAATCATAAATTTTCAGTAAGTATTAAAGCATTTTAAACAACAAAAAGACTGATAAAAATGATACAACAAAAGTTTCTTGAATCAAAAAATAATTGAATATGATTAATAGAAATATCTTACCAAAAAGCAGAATTGAGATTGGAAGCGTCAGGTTTAATTTGTATCAATCTGGTACAAAGTGGGCTGCCATTAGCTCTAAGATGGTACAATTCAACTGGTGGTATGTAATCTTCTGGTTTTTCTGCTTTACGACGTCCAAGATGTATAACAAATTTTCTTTTGAAATGTGCTAAGAATTTTATATTTTCCTGTTGTTGGTGAGTTCTCACAACTTCCAGTTTATCACCAAACAATGATTTGAACTTCTTCAATAAACTGCAGAAGAAAAATGTATGTAAATCTATAATTACCAAATTTTATATTTGAATTGAGTCAATAAAATAAATGAATACAAGTAATAATATCTAATTCCAACTTCAATATGGCACCAGTAAGGAAACAGATGGTGAAACATTTCTGTAAGTGAAGGAAAGAACTCTATTTTTATAAAATGGAATATCATATATGTTTAACTAAAAAATTTTAAAAATATCAGGTTAAATAGTTATGTAACAATGGATATAAGATATAAAATCAAATTGAGTAGAAAACTATTATAAATCTTACCCAAAGTAAAAATTATGAAAATGAAATTGATACTTTTAAGCAAGTTTTTTTCTGATCACCAAAATGAAAAGTGATAAAATAAATATTTGAAGAAAAAAAATTTATTGTTGATAATAAAGCAATTTATTTAGGAAGTAGTGACAATTTAATTCCAGGAATGCAGCAGTAACAAACACATTCAAAACTGTACTTAAGTGGGTATTGTTTGTTTTGAATTAGTATTCTCCTTGTATAATATCAGTATTTTTGAAACTGTTCTCACTGACTCTATTTTCGACAGTGTTGTGATTGATGACGGTGATCTGGCCGGTTCTGCCGAGAAACTCTTCCACTGTAACATACTACTTTGCGTATCACATTATGCTGGATATTAGCAAAATTAAAAAAAAAATCTTCATATTTTTAGTAGTCTTCAATTTTGGGAACAATCAATAATTACATGGAGTTCTTGTTTGATGAATAAGAAGATGACCTAATTCTTATAAATCTTTTGACTAGAAATTCTCATGATGAATATAACGTGGCTCTACATATTGTCATGATGGATGATCCACTTTTCAGGTGAAAATTCTTTTCCTCCTAACAGAATCTTTTCATCATTTGACAATTGCACACCTAATCACTATTACTAGTCTAAATCTTTAACTGTCTGCATTTCCCTCTAACATTTTTGTTTGTAGCTGCTCATTTCGTGAAGTGTTCACATTTTCCCCTTAATCTTTGAATGTTATATGCCATTCAAACGTTTCATTAGCGGTTTTGCTGCTATTGCAGCCAGTTGCTGCTTAGCAGTCATCAAAGTAAAACAAAAAACTTGTCATATTTTCATTAGTGTTCAAAATGACTGAATGGGTTGAGCTGAGAATCTGCATTAAATTTTTTCAGAAACTCAGCGACACACAAGGAGAGCCAATTATGAAAATTTTAACAGCTTTTAGTGATCAAGCTACAAGTGTAATACAAATAAAAGTGATACTGCTGTTTCAAAATGGCTGAACATCTATTAAAAAAAATGCCCTGGGAGATCTTCCACCGGCAAAAATTGAGATGAAGTAGGAATTTCATTTTGCTCAGTGCAATTGATTTTAATAGAATATTTCAAGACGCAACATGAAGCAGCAAAATTTGTCCCAAACTTCTCACTCAAAGACAAAAGGAAGACCAACTGCATGTTGCACTGGAAATGCTAATAGTGATTATGATTGTATGGTAAAAAATAACTGTAGATGAAACATGAGTCTATGGGTGACCTGAGATAGGCACAGTCATTCCATTGAAACTCAAAATTCTCTGCAATGATGAAGCAGTAGGCGATTGCGACAAGTCTTTTTTCATTTTTGGGGCACAGTTCATCATGAGTATGCTCCTCAAGGATAAACTTCAATAAAGAATAATATATAACTGTTCTTCAATGGCTATGAGATGATGTTTGACATAAGAGACCACAGATTTCACTGCTAAATAACATTTCTAATCAAAATAAAAAAAAGAGTATTTAAAGAATATAAATGCTACTGACCTAAATGTGAATTTAAGCCATCCCATATTTGATGCTTCACGTCCTTGCCAGAAATAAACAACACACTGATAATCATCTTCTGAAGATGGACACTCTTCTCCTTCTACTTCATCAGCATCATCAGGATCCCAATAACGGCAAAGAAAAACGTAACAATCTTGACTGTAAAAGTGACCTGAAATAAAATAATCAAAAGATATTGAATCAAACATCTAACTTTTGGATTTTAGAATAAAATAATAACATTTATGATGGAATTATTACAAAGTAGTTCATTTGTATAATTTCACCCAACATATAATTCCAGAGAAGAGTGTTCTTATTTCAGGAAGCCAGCCAGTTTACGCTCTGTTTTTTATCTAAAGGGAAAACCGTCTTCTATTGCAGAATATATTTAAGCTGGTCAATGCAAATTGTTGATTATGTCAGCTAGTCATGCAAACTGTTGATTGTTTTAACCAGCCTGGGTAAAATAACTTAACCTCCAGAGTGAATGTGGATGGGATGGGTGCTAACAACAATGTGTTGGCAACCCTCCTGAAGGAACTGTTTATCTTGTGATATAATCTTTCTGTAAGTGATTATTTTTTCTTACTATCCATTCTTTTTCCTTATCACTTATACTTTTCTCTCATTTTTGTTTCTGGAGTTGAGATTAGACAACAGTTGGTTCACAATATGAATGCAGGTACCTGTAAAGTGTTGGTACATTCTTGGTTTGATCCAGAGGAGAGACACATACTGGTAGAACTATCCAGGATAATGTTTCCAGCCAACATAATATACCTAACATTCTGAAGTGTCTTATATAATATAGCCGGGTACCAAATCCCTCTAGTTTAAATAAGTGCTAAAACAAACAAAAATATTTGAAGTTAACAGTCTGTATCAATTTACTTGTGAATATCTGTATAGATAAATTAAAAAAAACCAGGATGTAATAAGTTTACAATTCTGCTGATATAATTGTAAACAATGATAAAAATACAAAATAAAAAATCAAGAGTTAAATTTACTGCATACTATACAGATATATAATAATAAATACATGAATCTATATACAACAAAAATATTTTAAAATCTGAAACTATTAGGATATATAAAAAATACATGTAATCACATTTCTAGATTGAAGAGGGACTAATTTTTTTAGAATTGTAGAAAAATTGAAATATCATTAAAATTTTATGAGCCTGACACCAAAAATTAAAATCAATTTTAATTTGATTCAATTGAAATCTATCATTATAAAACTTAATTAGAAAATTGTAGAGAAATTTTAATAACTTAAAAAATAACATTATTTAGGAAATATTATATAATTTAGTAGTTGGTAACTAATAAAAAATTAATCAACTTACAAGAATAATGAGCAATGAATATTTGAATAAACAGTAAAAGTAAAGAGAATTACAATCCTGGTTCAATATAATTATGTCAAAGTAACTTAAAACAGCAGAACACACTAACACAAAATTATATTATTCTTCACAGAACGCAAAATGAACATTAAATTATTAGTTGCAATTTTATTTATGATGGGTTTTATCTATTTCCAAATGATTCCACTTCAGAACTATATTTGGTTTCAAGACAGCATTCTAATATCAGTCTTATTTATTTTGATTTTATTTTATACAGAGTTATGGTTAATTATAGAATTCTGTAATATTATTAAAAAAAGCATACTGTACTCAAATTGTGTCCATCAAGTCTGGAAAAAAATTCTTAAAACAGCAGAACACACTAACACAAAATTATATTATTCTTCACAGAACGCAAAATGAACATTAAATTATTAGTTGCAATTTTATTTATGATGGGTTTTATCTATTTCCAAATGATTCCACTTCAGAACTATATTTGGTTTCAAGACAGCATTCTAATATCAGTCTTATTTATTTTGATTTTATTTTATACAGAGTTATGGTTAATTATAGAATTCTGTAATATTATTAAAAAAAGCATACTGTACTCAAATTGTGTCCATCAAGTCTGGAAAAAAATTATCTCCGAGCACATAACATACATTTTCTTCAGTTCATCACCATTTTCAGTTCCCTTTAATCCAAGTTTCTTGAGGCTGGGCCTTCTACAAAATTTCTCCATTTGTCTCAATCCATGAATCTCTCTTCCAATACTCTCACCACATTCCCTCTCTTGCACATTGCCTCCATCATTGTATTTATCTACTTCATTCTTCGTCTACCTGTTGCGGGGTAGACCAAGAATAGAATGTCTCTACGTAAACAAAGTGAAGATGTAATTTGTAGGACTGCATCTGCATTTTCAGCGAGCTGGGTGTGCTTTACGCAAGAGTATGGCTCAATGAAGATGGCAATGAGAAATCGCATCACCACAACTTACCCTAGTAAACACAAAATGAATCTTTTATTTTTAAAAATGGCTGGAATTAAGAGTGTCACTTATGTCAGGTCAACCGTGCTTGTGACACTTAAAACACATATTGTTAAATGATCAGGATTTAACATTTTTTTTTTTTACTTTACTGAGAGACTGCCTTTAAAGATTTTTCTGTAATTTGATTATCGGTTTGCTGAAGGTAGAACAACAGACAATGAATAATTAATAAAATAATGTATTACTGATTGTTTTATATATATATAAAGTAAATTAATTTCAGAATTAGTTAATTTACCAAGTTCTTCTTCTGGTAACCGAACAAATTTCTTTCCTTCCAAAACAAAAGCTTCCATAGCTTCTAAATCTTCATTCCATTCATCCATTAACTGTTTTGCTTCATCAGCAGACATAGGTGGTTGACGTGGAGTAAATAATGCTGCTAAATCAGCCTAAAAAAAAAAAAAAAAAAAAAAAACATAAAGGCAATTAAAAAAACATTTAAGAAAATAAACTTAAACAGAACCGTAAATACCTAAGGAATGTACCAGTGATGTCATAGCATAGTTCTGTTTTATTTACTACATTAAAAATCTTAATTAAGTTTTCATTTCAAAAGTGACTTATTTCAAGTCAGCATCTGTGTATTTGTTTATCAGTTCTACCCCTACGGTTATCTGTAATACATAGTTAAGAATACCAGATCTGTACAGAAAAAGATTAATATGTACAGAATAAAAATAAGATGTACATCAGCATTACTAACATAAATCACAGAATAAAAAAAAAATTCAACACAGAATCCACCAGAAAATGTTAAGCCCTAAAAGCAATAATCTAATTCAAGTACAAGTTAAAGGTGAATTTTTTCAAAATAAATTTATTCTTCAGCTTACAATAACAATTATTCAACATATTAGAGATCTCTCTAATATGAATAAAAATCAGAACTGAAAAATACTCTTGTAATAACAAAGACAGTGAGTTGAAGCAATTAAAGAAATATATTGATACTAGCGGACCCAACTGACGTTGTCCTGTTCAAATGTTGTAAATCCAAAAATTAAAAAATTTTTCAAATAAACTATAAATTGTTTGGACCGTTTTGATGAAAAAATATGTAAAAAAAAAAATTATTTTTAAAATACCTGATGCCACCACGTGTACAGTTATCACAACTCGACCTATGAGATCTTTCAGTGTTCTATCGAGAGCTATAGTGCATTCATTCCAGATAATAATTTTGCATTTTCTCAAAACTTCAGCCATTCCTGAATGTTTCATTATGTTACACATTGCATCTGGATTTGTGTGAATGTTCAATGGCAACTTGAGTGCTGAATGCGCAGTCCGCCCACCATCAAGCAAGGTCACTGCAATGCCTGATGAAGCAATTGCCAATGCAAAAACGCTTCCAAAGTTGCCACTATTTCTTGCTCCTCCATCTGCAGTGTGTGTTAATTTGTTGCTCCTCATTGCCCATGAAGTAGATTTGCAAAAATTTTGGATCAGCATCAGGCATTGAGAACAAAGAACCAATTTGATGGTACACTTGGCCCTGAATCTTAAATGTTGATTCAAAATTACGACCATCCTCATTCTAAACGATTTTTGTCATTTGGAAGCAAGAACTGAATTTACAAATTTTACGCAAAAACAATTTCGACTGAGATGTGGCTCCAGCCAGTAGTGTTTTCAATGGTTCTGGCGGCAAATTCAATGATGAAAGTGAAACTTTTCCTGATGTGCAGCAAAGACCGACCGATTCACCTTTGTATTTAAATGCATGACAGTGTTGGCATTCTTTGTCCATACTGCCAATGACAATCTGTGCATGTGACGAATAGTCTATTTCTGGCTCATATTCAAACGCAAGGCGGTGAAGTGATGCACGTGTCAAAGCATGACGTTCTTGCACGTGCTGTCAATCATGTGCTCTGTGTGCGTCGCTGACTCGTTGATGTGCCTCTCTGTCTCAATGCATTAGCTCGAAGACATTCATTGTGATACTATCGACTTTCATTTGCACGTGTGTTTGCAACCTGATCTCTTAAATTTACACATTGTGCATCAATTGATCTTCTGCCATTCTATTTAGCCGACCGTTATGGACTATTTGTGCATGCTATGTATGTCGAAAAATTAATAATTAGTGTAATTAATAAATTTTCATCCACATCACTGCTAATTTTCACTTAAGATCATTCTAAAAAAGTACCTCCTACATTTTTTTTTAATTTAATAATTTTGACGTTTCATAACTATGTAATAGCTTAATTAATCAATTAATAAAAAAATTAAAGCACTATAAAAAAATGCAACGTAGTTAAAATTTTAGTATAAATATTTATAATTTTTCTCACTCTTTATTTATTTTCTCATTCTTTATTTTAACACCTATTTTACCAAATTTTAGATAATTGTAAATTAAAAACAATTTTTAAAAATTAATCAGTTACAAAAATTATAACTTCAATTTTTTTAAATATACTTTAAACTTTAATTATTATAAGTAACTTATATTTTAATTTTATAAATGTTATAATTACAAACTTAATTTTTATTTTCAAAGAGCTGTTCAATACTTCATACGTTGCATAGAATCAAATGAGAACTGACAATTTAAATTTGTAGGTTTAGTTGATTGTTATTGAATGCACATGTATACATCATTAAAATTCATGAAAAATCATGTAAAATACTCACTTCAATGCTGCACCTTACAAATTTGCACAATGTATATTTTTTTAATTACACTTTAAAACGTTATTTCAATAAATAATAATATAATATAATATTCTCAATAAGCGTGCAATTCTAAACGCGATCGCAGCACTGCCTACTTGATCTAATTGTTTACCTTAACCATCCTAAGATCAACAACACATAAATAAATAAATTAATTAAAAAAACGTTTTCTATCGGATCAAATTGTGAATCTAAACCATTCTTGAATCAACTTAATCACACACACAAAATTTCATCAAAATTAGTCCAGCCGTTTAGGAGGAGTTCAGTCACATACACACAGACAGAAGAAATATATATATATACTAGCTGTACCTGCCACGCTTCGCTGTGGCACATTGTGTTTGCATGGATGAGAAATGAGAAACAAAACAAAGCATACGTTTCATAGAAGTATAATTTTGCAATACTTGTGGATATACAATATTCTTTTTTTTTCCACTGTCTGCGTAGATATAAAGGCTATCTGGTTTGCCGACTCGGGAACACGCACATACAGTTGTCCATGTGAGAAGCAATCCACATCTAAATCTAAACCACACAATTATAAAGATTGACCTTGAGCTTTATTGATTGTGACTGCAAATGCCAATCGAATTGGGAATTGCAATCTTTTAAATTGAAATGGTGTATCGGTCGGGATCATGGGTATTCAAGGAATGAGGACATCTTCACCTTTGAAAGGCCTCGTTAAAATCGTTGCTTCCACTACGTTATTCATCAATTTCTTAACTGCAAGTCGCATGCCGTTGCAGAGTTTTGGCCGATTAATATTCCGCAACAGGATAATTGGCACACCTATTTTCAATTTTAATGTGTGTGGTGGCATCCCTGGCAGATCAAGTGAGTTTAAAAATTCCGTTGGATAATTAACTACTTCATCTGCTTCCACAACGGTGTCTATCGACTTATATGTAATTTCCGCACTTTGAATGCTGTATTGAATAACATTATTAAGTTGATAGACATCTTTATTCTTTGCGGCAAGGATAGCTCGTTCATTGAGCCAATCGTGATTTCTATGATTAATTTGAATATCAGGAAATACTTTTTCGATCAGTTCTTCTTTCAATGTTACTAAATTACAAAAATTATCAGGAAATGATATTCGTTTAGACGTCTCATCGACTGGCAGCTGTCCGTTTCCAATGTCCAGTAACTGTCGTGAGAATACCTCAGCTGATGGATCATTCTGCAACTGGACACGCATATTCGTAGTCAACTGCAATGTACGTACGTGTCGCCGCAGGGTTGAATGTTGCAGGCAAGCATTTATTTCGTCTGCGGGTGTCGATCGTGAAATTACAGGCAATGTTTGCCTAAAATCTCCTGCGAGCAATATCAAAGCATTCCCGAATGGTTGAACGTTTCCACACAAATCTCGTAACGATCGATCAAGAGCTTTAAGCGATTTTTTATGTGCCATCGTGTATTCATTCCAAACAATTAGTTTACATTTTTGTAATACTTTTCCCATACAGGATGCTTTGGAAATATTGCACGTGCAAGTCTCGATGATTTGCATGTTTAATGGCAACTTCAGAGCTGAATGCGCAGTCCTTCCACCTGGTAACAATGTCGCAGCTATTCCAGACGAAGCAAGAGCTAAGGCTATGTCATTTTTTGATCGAACCGCTGCTAGGATCAATCTAATGAGGAATGTTTTCCCAGTTCCTCCTGACGCATCCAAGAAGAAGGTCCCCCCAACTCCGTCATTTATCATTTGCATTATGCGATCATAAATGCCTTTCTGTTCACGCGTTAATTTGGGAATGTTTGATTGGACATATGACTGAAGATCACCAATGTTGTAACTCTGTTCACGGTGTAAATACACATCAAATGAAGCAATCGCAGCTCGGGTGGGTGCTGGCATTCCCAATTGACTAAGAACTTTATTTGCATTAGCTAAGCACTTGTCTTCAATATTTATCAATGCTTCGTTGTAAATGCCTTCTGTAAATTCAGACAAAAGTGAATATTTAACCTAACAAAGGATTTTTTGGTCATTATGTAGGGATATTATTTTCTGTGTATTTGGTTATTTCGACTTTTTTTGTTTGCATAGTTTTAAGTTTATCTGGGCTATAAGAAAGTTGGGTGTTTTAATTTATTTACTGTAAGTCATCCTTTTTGGTGGCTTTTCTTTTTGTTTTGGTGTTTTTTTTTTTAATAAAATACAGATGTTTTAGCTGTTAAATATAATTCAAAGAAATTTGTTAATTAATCAGTTATGATTTTGTTTACATTGGCAACGGCCATACGGGCTCTTTGTGATTGGTCGTTGTGTTTGACAGCGGCCATCTTGCATTGATCTGATTGGTTTTCCTTTGTTTACATTTCCATCTGATTTATTAGCATCTTATTTATTAAAAAACTGTACAAATTAAAAATAGATAGATAGATTTATTAAAAATAGATGAAAACAATCTTTGATGCGGGTTATATATAATATCGTGCTAAAATTTTTTTTATCGTGTTTTTTTTAAAAATTAAATACAGATGTTTTAACTGTTAAATATAATTCAAAGAAATCTGGTCGTTGTGTTTGACAGTGGCCATCTTGCATTGATCTGATTGGTTTTCCTTTGTTTACATTTCCAAATTAAAAATAGATAGATTTATTAAAAATAGATGAAAACAATCTTTGATGCGGGTTATATCGTGCTAAACTTTGAGCTCAATCGGTGCAGAAAATTTTGAGTTTTTGAAGCGTACACAAACAAACTTAACATTTTTATATATATAGATATACATTTTTTTAAATCACTAATCCGAGGAGTAAATTAATTTTTTTTTTTTAATATAATAGTTAAGATTTAAAAATGAAGATTTAAGGTCTTAGTGTGATTGTAAACTTAAAAAAAATGTGATGATTCAGCAACTTCTGGAACATCAGCTGAATGAAGGTATCCAGGAACACCTGAATAAAACACCCAAATTAAAGAAAGCTAGGTACAGTTTCATGCCATCTTATTTGCATTTTTTAATGGCTAATGACCAGAACGATAAATGCCACTCCACCTCAAAAGATTCCATGCATATAAGTGGTACAGTAGAATAGCCAGATAAACTTTTAAAAGATAGGTATATGATTAAAGGAAAATATGTACTTTACAAGAAATTTATTTTGATAGCTCTGATCCAGGAACTGGCCTGGGCTATCCTACAGCTTCACAACTGGTTTTTCAAGGGCAATTTTTATAGAATTTGATATCTCTGAAAGCAATGTACCTTCTGCTACATATAACTTTGATATAAATAGATTTATTCTAATAAAAATATAAATATTACCTTTGTTTCCTGTTGTTTAGCCCATTTGGTTAGGTCAGCACCAGTTTTTTGTACAGATTCAGCGGTTCTAGTAAAATCAACAGCAATTACTTCATCCCAACCGGTGAATTTAGTCTTAAATATCTGAGTTTCAGTGCCTTCCTGTATTCGAGTTACTAATGCATGACTTGGGCGATCCAACATTGTAAATAACTCCTGTGATAGTTTAACAGCTGCTGCTCTCACCAACCTTGTAGATTTTTTACCAAACCTATACAAAAAATAAAATAATGATTGAATTCTGTGTTCATAACAAAATGTAAATATGTAAAAGAAAATACAAGTACAATTTATATGTATTAATATCCATTTCTATGCTAGAAAACTTCTTGTTCATTCATGATTATTTTTTAGGCATAAAAAATAAATTCTCCATCCAGGTGAACAAAACTTACAAAAGTGATTTTATAAAATTTTTTCATTAAATATACTGTATGTAAATAAATAAATTGTTTATTCTCATCAGTATATAAATTCATTATTTAGATCACGTATATAAAAACATAAATTATAAAATAGTTGTGATTTAAATATTAACAAATAAAATAATGTTATGCTAAATACAACTAATAACTACAAAGTAACTCATAATTAGGAAATTACAATTGAAAATTATTTTGCGGACATATATAACTTATGTACACATTTAGTTGAAAGCAGAAAAATCAGATTTTTTTTAAGAATTAGTTTTATTTAAAAATTCATTGATGGAGTAATATTATTTCTGTAGAAGACCTTTTAATTGTATTTTAAATAATTTGGAAGGAAGATGTTTCAAATGGTTCAGTAATTTATTAAAATTGTATAGATTTCATATTATTTCTACATAGTAAGTAAATAATTTTTATTTTCCTGGCTGGTCTAATAATATATAACAGAAGGAAAGTATCAGTTCGTGTCAAAGAATGATCCTAACAAGATTTTACTTTTTATTTCTTAATAAAGTTATCAAATATATTTAATAACCATTATCTAAACTTAACAAAAAAGTGGGTCACTAGTACTTATCCAATGGATGAAAATAAAAGTAATGTAATGTCAAAAATTTATATTTCACAACTAATAACTGTTCATAATAATAAAATTATTATGGGGCTAAAAAATTAAAAAAAACAGCTGGATGGGACAATATATCTAGTCATTATATTTTGTAAAGATGAATAGATAAAACCCCTGCTTACTTAGTAAACAAATCATTATCAATGGATGAATATCCTGATTTTCTAAAAAAAAATGCCATTAGACCAATCTATAAAAAATGAAGTAGATAATTATCAACCTGTAGCACTGTATTAAAAAATAATAAAATATTAGAAAAGGCTGTTGCAAACAGAATTTGTTACTTTATGGAAGTTAACTTTATGGAGAATAATATTCTCAGTGGGTCTCAACATTGTTTCAGGAAAGGTCTTTCAACTATAACTGCCATTGCTGATTATACACATGAAGTAATGGCCCAATTAGATAAGAAAAAAAAGTTTTGGGTATTATGATAGATTTATGAAAAGCCTTTGACTGTGTCATTATATACTGCTTGAGAAATTATATAATTGTGGTATTAGAGGAATTGTCTTTGATTTAATCTCATCCTATTAACAAAATCAACAACAATGTACAGAAATACAACGCAGAAGGTATAATTCACAAAGTAAATATCAGTTGGAATGGGGTTTTATGGGTAAAGGTGTTCCACAGGGATCTATTTTGGGTTCCTTGATGTACATTCTGTATAGAATGACTTGCCGATATCTACAAACATGAAGATACATATATAGGCAAATGACACATCCCTAATATGAAATAATACAAATTTTAGTGACTTACAGATTACTTGTAATTAAATACTAATCTGATTGTACAATATTTTGAAAATTTAAACTCTAACCTAGAAGCAAAAAAATTGTTTCTAACCTAGAAACAACAAAGGGTTCATTCCGTGTTAAATTAACAAGGCCCACAACCTGACCAACTGGGATTTTCATGAAATTTGGTATGAATTATCCGTTAATAGTTATGAGAAAATACTGATTTTCAGATCTCTATCATAAACAGTTTCGTTTTTAGAGTCTTTCAAATTAACTTGTGGAAGTAGAGTTAGGTCAACATAACTTTGTTATTTACTAAAGTAGAATGATAAACTTGGTCTCATCTTAAAGCTTGTTTGACGCTCTTTCATATGATGTACAAGACTATGTTTACAAAGATTTTTATTCAAAAGTCACCACCTTTGACCTTGAATTTCAGAAAAAATAGGTCTTCAATTTTTTAATAAAAACTATGTTATTCGTCATTATACTATGATGCAGTTGAGAAGATTTGAAACTGGGAGTGCTTTGGGATCAGGAGATAAATAAAAGTGAAATTAAGTTATTAATAATTTTATGTATAACAATAAATCTCAGATATTTTTAAGTGATCTAAAAAAACTCAGGTGTAAAACATAATTATGTATAAAATATAATTCTCAAGACTCACTTCTCCTAATACAAGAAATTACAATAACATAAATAATAACTGTACAACTAATAATTAAAGTATAATAATGCATGTCTTAATATAATTACAGTTATGGTGTTTATGATTTGGACATTTTGAGTCTTAAAATCTTACACAATATACAAAAGTAAGGTAAATCAATAAAAATTTCAAATTAAAGTTTTATACATTCTTAAATTAACTGTTCCATCCCAGTAGCTATTATTTCAAATAAATATTATAATTTGTATTAATTTTAACAACAGTCTGATAAAATACATCAACAGCATTTATCAAAGTAATATTTCTTTAAAAAAATAGTTTTTTATAATAATGATTTAATAAATGTAATCTGATATTTTCATTGGCTTTCAATTATTGCTACTTAAAAATTATACCAATAACATTAGTTTAAGTTAAATCTTAAAAAGAGAGTTTATGTGATTACTTGAAATACCTGATTATTTTGCTGTCAGTTTTTCATTTAACTGAGTAGTTTCCTTTTCAGTAATGTATATGTATGTCTAGTACCAGTTTTTGGATTTACTTTCTTTAGTATGTCCTGTCGAGGTAATATTAGAATATCACTGTGTGCTGGAAAAACATAAGAAGGAGATGGACCTTGAGAGTGAAGAAAACTTACTTCCACTTCTTCTGTTAATTCATTTGTAGATAATACACAAGCCAACCAGCATATCAAGCACCATTATAAATGCACGTGAGAAAACCTTTTATATCAGAAATTTCAGGGAAACAAACTTGTTTTATGCAAAATTTTATGTTGTTCAAATTCTTCATTTTTGGAAATAATATTTGTTTTAAAATATCCTTTTCTAATTAGTAAAAAAGCATGCAACTTTTGAGTACCTGGGTTTGCCACTGTTTTTGTTAAATGAGATGCTAAATACTTTTCTTCTTTCTGATATTCTTCATTTGAAACAAATGTGAAATTCATATTTTTAATATTTTTTTTGAGCCCAATCATAAAGCTGAGTGACTGTTCTTATTTGATTTGGGTGTTGTGAACTTGCTTTTGATGCTAATCTTTTAAAACTACAACCAAGACCATCACATGCACTCTTGCCATGTGATGTGGCAAAGAAATGCCATTCCACTTTGGCACCAAAGTCATTTTTATACATTAAATTCAGAAAATTTTTATATTGTGCTGCTGAGTCAGTTGAGAAGTAAATTAGTTTATTCACAATATCATACTTTCTTTTAAAAAGTGAATTATTTTTATCCGAAAAAGGTCAACTGATATTGTATTATGCGTAAAGCAGTCCGACATAACAACTAAATTATCAGTTAAAGTGTCTGCAAATTCTTGATTTTTATAATAAATAGTGAAAGGATGAATTGTAGCCTGCTGATTGCTCCAGTGAAATCCTTGGGATTCATCTTGTAGCACAAATGAATAATTTTCAGCAAAGTCACATAATGTGATAAAGATTCTGGATTCAATTACAGTTTTTACACTTTGTAAGAAGTTTGACTGTTGAGAAGCAACGAATGAATGGGGAACAAGAATTGATCATTTTTCAATAAGCATCTCAAAAAAATTTTCTGTGTTCTTCTCTACTGTTTCTAAACCTGAACAATCAGTTGATATCGATTGCTTAAAAGTTATTTCATCAAATGTTGACTATAATATATTTTTAAAATTATCAGAATCTGGAAAATTCTTACTCATCAAGATAACAACAAATTTCTTGAGGTGGATTACAAATAATCCACCTAAATAGTAAGTGAAATGATTACTGCACTCTTTTGTTACATAATTTAATTTACATCCTTCAAACATTAATTTCATGTTCTGATGGATAACACGTGCGCACACTCACACAGATACACACAATGAGTTCCACTCCCACCTGCTAAAACACAATATTTAGGACCTAAAGCAGCAAAGGTAAAAAAACCTGTATAAGTTGCTTTAAACTGTTGAAGTATCTCTTTCAGATTAGCCAGTTCTTCAACTTGAATGCTTCCACAAGATGATTTGATTGTGACACAGTCTTTTTTGCCTGACAATACATGACTTACATCATCTGATTTATAAACATCTAAATACATCCAACTATGTTTTGATTCAGACACTTTCCAGGTTTAGAGTTCGGCGATGACAGAATCCCTTGTTCTTTAACTAGTTGTTTTGCCTGTCGTATCATGTAATTGGTAGTTCCTCGGAATTCATCTCGCACTTTTATGATGCTCCAACTTCATGGAAATAGAGTAAGAATTGTTATTTTAAGACCTCCATCCATCATATAATAAAACCTTTCTTTGAACTGTACCAAGATTTCGCTATCAAGTTCAACTTGAGATGAAGTCAGACTTTTTACTAGCTACACTGAATATCTTTTCCCTCATTTATGTTTCAATTTTTGGAATCTTTTTGGTAGGATATGTTTTCTCTTGCAATCTTTCAGATTTTACAGGTGATTCCCCAATACTCCTTAGACTCTCACTGAGCCTGTCTAATGCATAATTTGTTTCATCATAAAGGGTTCCTTCACCATCATATGCTTCTTCTTCTGAAGCTTTATTACTAATTGAGGCAAGTTTTTTTCGACACATACCACAAATCTTCCAATCACTTTCTAAACTTGGATTTTTTTCTGTTATCCATGGTAACACTTTTCTTAAATTCTTGGTAGCATTATTATGATCTACTTCTTGAAATGGATTACAGCATTTATTACTGTAAAAAGTTGCCATGCTTCAGAAGATTGGTTTGCTTGGCATTTCTCCTGCCACCACCCTATTTGGTGCCCTAAAGCATAAGATCAAATGTCTGTGCCACAAACGGCTACTGAGCCTCAAAACAATTTAGCAACCAGTGTCCTAAGAGGTTTTCTAACAGCATGAGTGAACTAAGCGCGGCGCTATACACCACCAGCTTACATGTCACACCTCTCACTGTCATATATTTACTAAAATGGGTAGGAGCACCCTGTCAACTACTAAAAATATATATGACTTCAATAAATAAATTTATATCGTCAAAGACAGCAATTCGCTGCCACGCCTAGGTCGCTGAATGCCAGCAAGTACCTGTCCACCATTTTAAAGTGCTTGGAGCTTTAGTTGGCTGGAGGCCAGCTGTAATTTTCAGGTAGCTTCCCACAGCAGAGAGGTAGGAGTTTCTCCCTTACATGAATTACTGATGCCAGTTGAACAAAGCAATGGCATCAAGGAATGCTCACACGGTCTGACAGTGTGGCTCTCGGCACACTGACTCGCCGCTTATTTTCTCCTTGACCTCTAAGTTCCACGGTGGCCTGAGTTCTGACCACCCCCACAAGTGCTGGGCAGTCAAACATCATATGTTTGTTCGAATGGACCTCCCCACATATGCACAGCTAATCAGCTGCCAGGTAGAACCGAAACAAATGCTTTAGAAGATACCTAACTTTCTGTAAGTAACTGTACCAACACTTAGCAATCAATAAAACAACACTGAATATCTTGAGTTCAGGGCAGGCACAATTATACAGTGCTCATGCTTTCTTATATCATGTTATTCTAATAATAAACTATTTAAATAAATAAAATATTTTAGATCATATTTAATATTGTTTACACTAAAAATAATGGACCCAGACTAAACTGATGATGTAGTGAGCTTTAATACATTTTTTCTTTCAATTTGTATTAATTGCACTAAGTCATTGCATTACATCATTGGTCATTTGATGATTTGAGATCTATTTATTATTACTAAGCAATACAAATGAACAACATACTGCCTTATTATTTTTAGTTTCTTTTTACAAGACATTTTATTTGATTTCGCAAGTTCAGGCAACAAAAATGTAAGTATTTACCACCTCAAAACCCCACAAAAAGATTTTTTTCATAAAACATTGATGCACATTTTAATTTTTTTTTTCTTGATTCTAATGCAGTCTCATTTTAAAATTTGCACAGCTATTTTATAATATAATTATGAATAAAATATATTTTTCATAAAAAATTTAAAGACCTGTTTTTTCTGAAATTCAAATGCAAAAGTCAAAGACAGTGCCTTGAAATAAGGATTTATGTAAACATAAGCTTGTTGTACATCACATGAAAGAGCATCAAATAAGCTTTAAAATAAGTCCTACAAGATTATTCTACCTTAAAAAATAACAAAGTTATGTCAACCTAACACTATTGTTGCAAGTGAAAATTTGCCATTTTCCAGCAAATTTAAAGGGCTCTAAATACAAAATAGTTATTAGTAGAGATCTGAAATTCAGTATTTTCTCATAACTCTATCAATAGCTAATTCATACCAAATTTCATGAAAATCTCAGTAGGTCGGGTAGTAAATGGCTATCCACCTTGTTAATTGGACACGGAATGACCCTAAAAGCAGCCCGAAATTGAAATTAAAATAAATAATTGTAATATTAATAAAGCAGATCAGGATAGATTTCTTGGTATTATGTTGGATAAAAAGTTAGCTTGGGTTAAACATATTGATTTTTTATATAAAAAAATAAGTAGAGAAATTTATTTACTAAAACAGTAATTTTTGCAATTTGCAATACTGAGATTTAAAAAATGTTCTATTTTGGAATAGAGCTTATGGAATCAAAATTTGAGGAGGTACTGCTAATACATATATTAAAAGATTATTTATTCTACAAAAAAAAAAAAAATGTGCAGGGGTAATTTTTAGTTTAAACTATTTACAATCATGTAGAGAAATCTTCTGTGAACAAAAACTATTCTTCATCTTGTATTCTTCATATAATGATTAAGTAATTCTGCACATAGAAGATAAAGGGAATTATATTTGATTACAGTGATAACAGTGAAATATATAATTATAATACCAGAAAAAGGAATGATATTCACATGGATCTGTTTGCTTACAAATTTATGATGAGAGTTCCAAAAGGCCCAAAGAATTTACTTGGTACATAAAGCACATTGGTACATTAATGAGTATTTTGGGGAGGGCAGTTATAATAATTAAATAATCATTGCTTTTTTTCTGATATTGATTATGAAAGTAAAAGTTACATAGTTTTGACATAAGTTAGTCAAATAAAAAATATGATTATTAATATTTAGACTGTTATAATATTTACTGTAGTGTGTGTGTGTATGTGTGTTGTGAATATATTGTATATATTGCGAACCTTGTTAAGGTATTCTGTACATATAATGGATTATTTTTTAATTTGCTGTAACCCTAGCAATGTCTGACAAAATTATAAGATTTTATTGCAGATAATAAATTAATTAATTATAAAATTTAATGTTTTGGAGGTCTACACAAGTCCTTCCTAATAATAGTTTACAATGATTAAAGATATAAATTAGAGGCCTGGTTTGGTACAATAATTTTTTTCTATTAAATTGTTAAAACCTAAAAAACGATTAACCTGGTTCTGGTAAATGAAATAACAAATAAAAATTCAATGATTTTTTACACCTAAGGAACAAACTATCTTTTACTGAGATTTAGTCAGACTCAAAACATCAGAAGTTATGTTGTTAAATATGACATGTTTCCTGTTTAAGCTTTATTATTCACTCAGTAATGGATTTACATGGATAAAATTATGTTTAAAATCATACTCAAGTCCAATAAAAACGATACAGGTAATTGAATCATTCAGATCATATCAATTTTTCTTGATGTTTAAATGAACATAAGTTTAAACAAACCAATATATAAATGGGCATTCTGATTTACACATAGGTACAAGAAAATATTCTATGTTTAAAAATAAAAAGATGATAAAGGAAATAATTACCAAACAAAAACATCCAAGAAGCAGTCTAGTAAATATACATTACGACTTTGAAGTAACGTATGTACTAATTTATTGTGTGGAATTTCTACTTGTGGCAACTCCAAGTAACCCATACCAAGTTTAACTTGATATAATCGAGGTGTACGTGGTGTAAAATCATCCATAACATGTTCCTGAAATAAACATATAAAATACAAATATACAGACAGAACATAAATGAATAACAGTGAGAGCAAGAAAATTTAGCTTTATCAAAAAAAGCACCAGCCAAAAGTTTAGTTTTTTTGGTAACATTGGATAGGAGGCAGTTCTAACATTAGCTCACAGGCAAGACACTTCCCAAACAAGCTTAATAAGATTACATAAAGATATGCAAGAAATAATAATTTAAAATTTAGAAAAATACACAATTAAAACGCAGCTGTGTTTCTTTTAAAGCATAAATTAGTTAAAATATATACTCAAGATAGGCAGGTCATTTGACTACAGTCTAATTATGCTGTGTAAAGGTTAAGAATGCATGGATGGAAGTTAGCAGAGAAAAATATACAGACTTATACAAATGCATGATATATATATATATATATACACGAGGTGTGACAATAAGGTAATGAGACTGATTTTTCTTTGCAAGATGTGGCAACCCTGCAGCTTGCGTAGGCACACCATCTTTGACCTTGGTCTATAAGCTACTTCTAGTCCAAGCGGCACATTGATGCAACTGCTCAGTCGTGAGTTGTGCTGTAATAAGTGAACATGTGTTTGTGTCTCTTGTCACAGAAATGAAACCGCAAAATATTGCGCAACGCCATTTCTTTTTGCGTTAAATTGGGTGAAAACGCAACGGCAACATATGGTAAGCTTCAGAAGGCTTTTGGAGAGAAGGTTATGTCAAGAGCTAAGTTTTTCGGCGGCATAAAATTTTTAGTGAAGGCAGAACGAATGTTGAAGATGAAGACCGCAGTGGACGACCATCAACCTCATGGACAGATGTCAACTTGACCAGGGTGCGTGAAATCGTACGATCTGATTCCGAAGATTATCCATGAAAATGATTGCAGAAGAACTCAACATCAATCGAGAAACGATTTGTCTAATATTAACTGAAGATCTTGGTATGAGAAAGATTTGTGCAAAAATGGTCCCCAAAAATCTCACACAACAGCGAGAAACACGGAAAAATGTGGCAGCCGATCTGTTAGAGCAAATGGAAATCAATCCAGATTTGTGGAGCCGTGATGAAGGTTGATTTTTTCAATACGATCCAGAGACAAAACGCCAAAGTTCGCAATGGTGCTCAAAGGGATCACCCAGATCAAAAAAAGCTCGCATATCAAAGTCAAAAGTGAAATGCATGCTTGTGTGCTTCTTCGATTCCAAAGGAATTGTTCATAAAGAGTGGGTGCCTCCTGGACAAACAGTTAACCAATATTTCTACAAAGAAATTTTAGAAAGACTTCGTAAACGAGTTCTTCGCGTCCGTGTCAACATTGCTGATAATTGGATTCTGCATCACGATAATTCGCCATCCCATACTGCACTGTCAGTACAGCAATTTTTAACCTCAAAACAAATGTCAGTACTACCACAGCCACCTTATTCACCAGATATTGCTCCGTGCGACTTTTTTCTTTTTCCAAGAGTCAAAATGCCGGTCAAGGGACACCATTTTCAAACAACACAAGATGTCCAAAAAGCTGTGACGACGGTCTTGGAGGATATTACAGAAGATGAGTTTCAGAAATGTTACCATCAATGGCAGAAGCGCTGGAATAAGTGTGTGCAATCAGAGGGGAACTACTTTGAAGGAGACAACACTAAACATGACTAAAACGGTAAGCAACATATTTTTTCACATCAGTCTCATTACTTTAGTGTCGCACCTCGTATATATATATGTACACATGAGAATCATTCAGTGATTAGAGACAAATTGCAACAGTGGAAATGAAACTGTTTGACATTCAAGTTGGCACCCCTAACATAGAAAATATCAGTTGCTCAAAAAGAATCTGTTATTTTAACCTCTTTTTTTATCTCAAATTGTTGTCTTTATTTGAAACATGTACCATGGAAAATCATCATGCTGCAATAAGATTTTTTATTTTCTTAAGGAGTAAAACCAGGCAAAATTCACTTGCAGTTGTTAGTACAGTAAAAAAAAGGGAGTGCAGAATATATGTCACTGATGAAAACCAGGCAAAATTCACTTGCAGTTGTTAGTACAGTAAAAAAAAGGGAGTGCAGAATATATGTCACTGATTTTTATTATACAATGAGTGGATACTCTGACTGATGCTTTGCAGAATTTTATAAATGATCTTATTTGCAAGGACAGACACAAAAATTTGGGAAAGTGCTGAAGTCTGTTGTGTGAGTAATGAAAAAGTCCATTCCATTACCCATGATAAAATGAATTACCATAAAAGATGTTCAAGATGGGTTCTGAGACAGTCAAAATAATCTGTGATGAAATATGGATTTAACATTTTGAGCCAGAATTCAAACAGAGTATGGAATGGAAACATCTGAGTTCACTCGCCTGGAAAAAATTCAAAACCTGTCAGCAGGTAAAGTGATACATACTAATACTTTGAGACAATAAAGGAGTGTCCCAAATGTTGGAAACATTTGGAAAAACAACAGTGAGTATTGGCCTCAATAAGAAGAAACTGTCCTGGTTTTCTCTCAAAATTTTACTACATAACACCTATCCCATACTACTCAAAAGACAAGGGAAGTTACTAAAAGTCAGGTCTGGTGTTACCACTTTAAACACATTGAACAATTGAAGAATGCAGTACAAGAATGATTCAAAGACACCAAGGAGAACAATTATTGACTACTAGAATAAGAAAGTTAAAAAAAAAATGGGGCTATTGCCGCCACCCCCCCCCCCCCCACCAATATAGTCATTGTAATTTCTTAGTCAGTTTCATATATCAATTTCATAGTCAGTTTGTTTGTTATTTTTATTTAAGTTCCGACTGTTTTTGTTCTTTGCTCACTGCCTGCCTTAGCATAAGAAGGCAAAAGTAACACTTGGTGTTTCTGAGGTTTTTTTCTCTAAATCCAAGCATCAGTAACTCATTACTCCTTAGATATTTTTTCTGGCCAATTTAAAATGTTTGTAACATGCATTTTGAGATTCCTTTTCTGTTTCTAATTAGAGTTCTGGTCACAAAAATACCATTTTCATACAAATGTTTAGCCAAAGGAATAGAATGAAAAAAATTATCAATAAAAAAATGAAAACCTTTCTGAACAATTTACTCATATCTAATAATTTTGTTACAACATAAAACCCTAAACCATTGGTTTTTATAATGTTCTTTTCTTCTCCCTTAGAAGCTCCCTTGTACACAAACTTAGGCAATAGTGAATAATGGAGTCACAAATTGACCATAACTTAACTTCCACTGATGGTGTTTTTTCGGTAAATATTGAAGCAGCTGAGTGCAGTTTTTCATTACGATTATGCTCTCATTAGCTGAAATAAATTTATTACAAGCAAAGTAATGTTTAGATGTTCTACTGAAGTTATCAACTAATGGCTGAAATCTTGTGCAAGGATCGTATTCTGGTTCACCAGGTTTTGGGATTCTTTGGTGTCTGTAATATGGGAAAATGTTAAAATGGACTGAAAACAACTCTGGCTAAACATCAGTCTGAACGACAGCATGCTCTGATTAGACACTGTATTCCAGTAATGGGAGACAGTCTAGGTTTTCTATTTATATCCATGTTTAGTAGCACTGAAATTAATGCAAACATTTCATCTGCAGTAATTTTTTTCGAGTTCCTCAACTGACTATTTACTGATAATCTGTCATAATTTTCCTCCAAAAATCTCATAGCATACTTGTTTGTATATTTAGTAAAGTTCAAAATCAAATTGACAGCAACAAATAAGCTAAAATAAGGAATAGAGCGAGAATTTCTAGGTGGACAATGTTTGACTCAGTGATTCGTGGTAACCAAAATTATGTTCCATCCCAGGGTCATTTTCATAATTTACCTCATTCCACTGAATGTTATCAGTTTTCCCTGAATCTGAATGGCCTATATTAATACTACTGAAATTATCTTGGGAGTTTGTTCAGCTGTTAATGTTATGTTTTCAGCATTATTACTATCACTCGAGGAACACCTTGGCTTTTTTCTGTAACTGTCACTAAAAGTTAGATTTAATATACCAGAAGTTGACGGTTGAATTTCAAAAACTGGATCATAATCAGGATCACTGTCAGTATTGTCTACAACAGAGCTATATTCCCTTTCGTCTGACAACAGTCCGTTACTTAAATCTTCATCGTCCAATAAATCATGCTAAATGTTTTCACTTACCCATGACTGTCATCTACTCATTTTCAATAATTAAATTCAGCAAACAAATCAATTCTACACTCAATTCACGAAGCACGCAAAACAAACAACACTGTAAACAATAACATGCACAGCTGACTGACAAAACATAACAACTACGCAGTTGTCAAGTTGTCTAAATCAACTAACTAAACTTTGAACTCTAAAGCCTTCTTAATGTATATAAATTGTGTAAATATATAGTGTATATATATATATATATATATATATATACTGAATCTACAATTCCTTGTGATTAATTTAGTATTATACATGTAAAATTTTATTGAATAACAAAAATTACAACAAAAAAAATTGAAACGTCCTGATAACAGGACATCGGTATTTTTCAACAGTACTATGAACATCCTGATATCCAGACCTAAGTACCAAAAAGGTTAATTATTGAATAACTATTATGTATACATACATATAGAAATTTGGATATTGAAGTGAAAAAACTAATAAGTCTTAGCGGTGGTAATAAAATTTCAAAGGAGTATATTCATGAAAATATGAAGAAACAGATAAGAAGATAAAGGGGGAAATAAGTGCACATAGAATGTTGCTTGGAATCGAGAAGAAAAACTAACCATTTTGGTCAATGAAGACAATACCAGATGTGAAGTAAATCAAATTTTCAAAAGAAAAAAAGGTTGTTAGCAGACTTAGAGGCGAAATATGGAAGAGATGATATTATATAATGAAAAAATCACAATCTGAGGAAATTAATAAAGGTTTTTAACAAAGTTTTTTTTGGAAAAATTGTCCAGTTGTGAAAAATCTGAAAAATGGTAATAGATAAAGAAGACAAATGATTTTGAAATAAATAATAAGATGAAAATAGCAACTAAAATTCAATTATCATAAAACATTATAAATAAACTTACAATAATTGGTTCATCAGGAGGAGAACCACTTTCTTCTCCAAGTGCTCTCCACAAATCACTGCTCTCCTCTCCTAATGGTTCCATTATAATCTCTGCTTTGTTTTTCCTCTCATTCTTATTAATTTTTTCAGATAACAACCTAATCAAAATTTACACTATCATTATCATAACTGTTAAATAATATTAAACAACATCAAAAATGAAAGTATATCATTCATTAGCAAGAATAAGAATTCTTATTCAGCATTTAATGTATTCATTAACTATTAACTCGTCAATCCGTTCAATATAGACATTTTGCACTCTTCCACTAGTGCATGACAGGAATAACATTTCAGGATAAAATAAATTAAAAGAAAAACACATAGTTATCATTAGCAGCTCATTGTGTTATTATAAAAACTTTTGATTTTTCACAATGTTTGGAAGGATTTGAAATCATCATTCACTTAGATAAAATACATAAATATTACAGTTTCTGTAACATCCATCCAGACCCCTTATAATTTACTTAAAATGCTTTCTTAAATTTAAATCTTTTTAAAAACTTTCTTCAAAATTTAAATATGTTTGACGCTATACAAATATTAGTAAGTGAAGTACTTTACATAATCCAGTAACATATACATACTAATTCCTGTGGGAGGAACTGATTACAAACATGAATTTCCATGTTTGCACCTTCTGCAGTTGACATGAGGTGTACAAAAGTAAATTTATGCTGTGATAAATGCACTTGTCATTTACATTTTATCTTGTGATAGAGGTATAATTTATTTTTTCTTTAATTATATAAATAATACTATATGTCATATAAAACTAAATTAATTTAATAATTTAATTTTATATAAATTCTATAAGAAAACTACATCATGAGTTGTCAAACTATTATATCAAAATATCAAACAAATAATCAAGAATTAATTTTAACTTAACAGTCTAACTTGATAGCACTAAAAATAAGGAACATACTTTACTGGAGAATAACTTCAAAATCTTTTTGGTAAAAATGCCTAACAATACTCATGTATGAAGAAAAAAGCATATACTTCATTGGTCTTTTGATATATACACAAATTAATATGTAACTTAGATGCCATAACTGTAACAGCCAAAAGAGACCTGACATGAGAACCCAATCCCCCTTGAAAATGACATTGTCCTTTGCAAGAATAACAAGAATCTTATACCAGACTCGTTAAAGAAATGAGAAGCAAGGTGGTTTCTGTTACCTTCTTCACTGAACTGAATTACCGTATATTTCTACACCTAAGATGACTTTCAGATAATACGAGGTTTAAATTTTTGTCAAAGTTTTATAGTTTTAACATATTTCTGTCCTATAAGATAATCCTCAAACTATCAATGGCCAATGAATTTAGTTTAGATTGGCAATCATCATCTGGATAATAATATACTGTACAGCGTATACAGAATTATGTCCTATTCGCACTGATTCGCGGATTCATTCCTAACCTAACCTAACCTTGACTATTTGCAAAAGCGCTTTGTAGGCTATTCTATTTTGTGGACATACCCTACTCTTTGCTAGTAGATAATTACGATATGTCTGTTTTTTCCTCAGTTGTTCAATAAACATAACTTTTAATATTTCTTTTTTTTTAATATTGTTTTACTATTACAATATAATGTATTACCATATATCGTATTTAAATAATATGACAGATTTTTTGATAAGTTGTAATAATTTTCAAGATCAGTTGCAGTTGGTGGTTGTACACATAAAGGAAAAGCCTCCTTTAGCATTGATATGTTGTAGTTTCATTGTAGGTTATGTCGTTTCAATTTATATAAATTTCAATCAATTTTTTTTGTATGTCCTATAAGACGACCTCAGACTTTGGGGGTCTTTTTTTATGATTAAACTATCATCTACAAAAAATATATGGTAACTATTATATATTGAACATACTACTGCCATCTTCACTCCATTCATCACAAGGACTGATTGTATAAAGAACATTATTACTCATGAAGGAAGCAACTCTGATTAATGCAGCTTACATTTGACATGCTTCACAAGTGATTCAACCAAAAGAAAAATTGACACAGATAGTATAAAGTTATAAGAGAATGTATCTTTCTCCATAACAAACAATGTATGATATATATGTACCAGCTGGTCTAGTGATTAACTCATCACCACAAATCAGTTATTTAACAACTGATTTTTAAAGTTAAGGTTCTAAGGTTCAAATCCTAGTAAAAGTTACCTGCTTTTATAAGGATATGAATACTAGACATTTGGTGGTTGGGGTTCAATTAACCACATCTCAGGAATAGTCAGCCTGAATCTGTGCACGACTACACTTCGTTTACTTGTCATACGTATCATCCTCATCTCATCAAGCTGTGGAGGGGTGGGGGTTGCTTACTATTCACTTATTAAAAAGACTGCAACGTACACATTAGGAAAATAAAAATGTATATATCATTTCCACTAAGGGAAAACATACATATATCATATGTTCCACAATTACTGATATGTTTAATTATGAGCTTCAAAAATTTATATTACATACAAAATATTTTCATGTAAATAATATACGTAGGGATGAATCAATCAAAATCAAAGTAGTCACAAATCCTGAAGAGGCAAACTTGACTATTTAACATCATCAGTATTGTGCTCCCCCTCTTTATACAGTGCTAAGAAATGGAATACCTGCCTTAGGAAGAACAGGTTGAGACAATTTCAAAGCCGTAATAGCCAGAATGGGAAGAAGTAAAGAAACCACCAAGCACAAAAAAAAAATGCTATAAATAAAATACAATGTTTTAAGTTAATTCAAATACAGCTATGAAAACATTTTAGTACAGTATAAGCAATAGATTATTTATTTGTACTGCAATAAAAATTAAAGGAAAATTCTTGTTTTAATAATATGCCAGAAGTTAAATAGAAATAAATTCCGCTACCAAATAAAATAAATTTAAAAAAGAAGTAACAATGAGACAAATTTACCTAGCTTTAGATTTGAAAGTGTTTTTTGCCTTCTTTCCATACCATAAAAATATTTTTAAACCAGTATCCAACACAAAAACATAACGTGGATCTAAAGATTCATATGATATTGGCACAGGTTCTAAATGTATACCTGATGTTCCAGCAGCATGTACACGATACAAACGCTTAATGTAAGTCTAAAAAAAAGAAATTATTATTTTTAAAGTTTATTTAGACATAATTTTAGATAAATTGTAAACATTATTCAATTTATAAAAGAGATAAGTTTCATTCATCATTAATAAGCTGTAATTAATAACCAATCTTAAGATCAACAAAAATATACATTTGTTACAATATGCATAAAAATGTTCTCTGTGATCTTACCCAAGGAAAAAACTGTATAACTAAATTTTTACTTTTACAATGTCTTTTACTCAATATTTGTAAAAAGTGATAAGGCCAGAATAAAATATTTTAACAAAAAATTAAACAAAAAAAAACTAAAACCAGTCTAAAAAACTAAACAAACAAAAACTTATAACTAATATCACTGCTAAAATATCTCTTAAACATATTTAAAACTAATATCACAGTTTTAAACATAATATTAATATAAATGTAAACAAAAAAATATAAAATTTACCAAAAAATAAATAGAATTTAACAAAATCCAAGAGGGGTGTAAAGGGCCCCTTCTCGGATAACATAAAAATGATAACTAACATAAAAACTAAAACTAAAAAAAAACAACTAATACAGAAACAAATATTACTGTAAACTTAAAACTATATCACTAAAAACTTACAATTAATATCACAGTAGGAATCTTAATAAGGTAAATTTATTTAAAAAAGTAAATAAAAGTAAAAATCTAAAATTTAAATAAACATAAATAAAATTTAATGAAGTTCAAGAGGGGTGTGTAAAGGGTCCCTTCTTGATAACAGAGGAAAAAAATCATAACAAAGAAAAACTACATTAAAATAATTCTTCAACACCAGAACAAAATATATACACTAAAATATTAAATTTTGTGTAGAATATTAATACTTCATAAAAATAGCAACACCTGGTCTAAAACTTCCTTATTATTGCCCAGGATTCAATGAATTTTTTTGGGTAATTTAAATTTACAATGCAAGGCCGCATAACATATGCAGTGCACAAGGACGTGGCACACAGTCAAGTGGTATGCAATCCACAAGATGTGGTGCACAGTCATTGCATTCGCATCGTACACATAGTGATGCATTTTCTGCTGACATGAGATACCTGTGAGCGACTCTGGTATGTCATAACCACAATCAAAAGGAGGACCACTTCCTCACGACAAACTTTTCTGCATGAGGAGTCCCATGGCAACAAAAAATCTTTAATATGTTGGGGATTATCTACAATAGCAGTCCAGTCACCTTACAACTTTGCTCGAAGAGTGTGTTTTATACAATTAATAAAGTCAGAAGTAGCAACACAAGTAGTGAAGGGAGGCTGACTACATGCATCTTTAACAGCAGAATCTGCACGTTCATTACCTGGAATTCCCACATGACTAGGAATCCAGAAGAAACTCCTTAGTTGATGGTTCAACTAAGCGATTGCATTATAGATTTCAGTGATAATAAGATGTCCAGAGTATAAATCTTCTAAAGCTTGGAGTGCACTACATGAGTCGGTACAAATAAGGGTACGACGGTACTTTGGGTTAATAATATTCAAAGTATTACTGGTGTACAGTTCAGCAGTAATACTTGTAATACCAGGTAGACCAAACATATAGGTTCTGTCATTAACTAAAACACGCATCCTACAGTATTATTCTGTTTCGATCCATCTGTGCATACTACTGCATCTGGATTTATCTTACAGAGAAAATGGCAAAACATTTGCAGAAAGACAAGTGGAGCTGTTGATTTTTTATTGTGTATGATAAGGCCAAAATTAAATTCTACAGGGTTGATCATCCATGGAGGATATGAACAGGGATAAATTTAAAAAATAGAACAGGTGTTAAAATTTAAAAGGTGTAGTGAACACCGGGTATGAATACCCATAGGGTCTGTATAACGTGGATGATCCTCATACCTATGTAAATGAGTATTTACAAGGACTGTATTAAAATTTTGGGTGATTTGAATGTGCTTTAAGACCGGCAATGTAAGATGCTAAAACCTGGTCCCATCTATCCCAAAGTGATGGCTCACTGCAGTCAAGTATGCTTATGCCGCTTGATCTAAACACACCTGTAGCAAGATGAAGGAAAGCATGATGTACAGCATCTTAAGCATAATATGATGCGCCGAAGAGTAGATAACACAACCATAATCTAAACGGGAACGAACTAAGGAATAAAAACTAGACCGATCAGCTCCCCAATTGGTGTTGCTCAGGACACATAGCAAATCTAGAAGTTTGGAACATTTTGTTTTTAACTGTTTGTTGTGTTTGTTTGATCTATGCAAGATGGCTATCAAAAAATAAACCTAGAAACCTGGAATGGAAGGTTCCAGATGTTTGTGGGATATATCTCAAGTACCATTGTAGCATTCTCAAGTACCAGGAATGTAAAAGAGGTAAGTTTATCAAGAGTGACTGCACTATGATCATACTGTGATGGAAAGGCTTTACGGTAAACCGTTCCTATCTGCCTTTTTAACAATCCATCTCAGTGGCCTTTTCTTCACCTTGTGGTCGACACCAAAAGCAATAATAATTGGCCTGTGGTCACTGCTGCAAAAGACATCACAAACAGGTCAATTAAGATGAGGGAGTAAACTCGGTGAGCATAAGGAGAGGTCGATGTTGGACAGTGTACCAGGTGATAAGGACATGAATGTGTATGATCCATCCACTCAGTAGACAGCGGTCTAAGTTGTCTCACTCTGTTTATCATGTTTCCCTGAGAGGAGCAGAAAGATGAGCCCATGAAATATGGTGGGCATTAGTCTCCTACTATTAATGATAGTGATGTATCTGAGAAAGGAGATTTGATATGTCTAGAGCACTGAACTCACAGTTCAGAGAGAGATACAAATTGCAGATATGCATTCTGAAGGGGACATAGATTTTTACAGCAACAGCAAGAATGAGGGTAGCTAGTGGTATCCTTATAGCCAACACCTCATTCCAATGAAAATAACAACTCCACCACTTTCTCTACTATTTACGAGACGGTAGTACCTCTCACAGAAATAGCCTCTGAGTGTTACTGGATCTTGTTGTAGAATGTGCATTTCTTGGAAACACTTTATTAATCATTCATGTGCTTGCATCAATACTCTTAACATCTTCAATGCGGTACCAAAGACCATGAACATTCCTTTTTATATTCTCTTCATGCAGCTAGAAAAAATAGTTTCTGCTCTGTACATATTCTGAGAATTGCCTTCTCTTCTTTAAAAGTTGGGCAATCTTGCAAGCGAGCTGAAAGTGTTCCCCTACAGTTAACACATTTTTCTTCCTCCTGGCAGTTAGTGTTGTGACCTTCTTTGGCACATCAAGTACAAATTACAGTCTTTGAACAAGATGTTATAATATGGCCACATCCTTGACGTTGGAAACGTTGTAGGTTAGGTATGAAAGGTTGTACTCAAACAGGTAACCTACTTTAATGTTCTCTGGTGGTACTGGAAGATTAAATGTTAATATAAGGGAAGATGTAGGTTCTTCCAGTCCACTCTGCAGTCTCGTTATTTACTTCACTTCCACAATTTCCTGGGTATGAAGCTCATCAGCTATTTCAGTGACATCCATCTCCAAAAGGCCACGGCAAAAAATTACTCCCGGCTGGTAGTAAGGGTTTTGTGGTACACCACACTTATGTTTATGCTGCTCATATTATTAAGACATAACAGAGATTGACTCTGTTCATCATTAAAAGTTTTAATCAGAATTGTTCTGTATCATAATTTTCTGATATTTTTCAGGGAACCACTTCAACCTCTTACTTTGTTAATCAGGAAAGGCAAGACCTTATGAAGGGAACCATCTTCTATAGTACTCTTCTGCTCATCAGATAAAGCTGACAGAGGCCTTTTCACTAGGGATTATTTGATAAGTTTTTTTTTCAGATGGACCACCAAACATCATAAGATTTATTTGTGGACTAGTCATTTTGGTCCCACGAATACCAGCAATATAATGGACCACTCCAGCAGAGCGCATGCATACTAGAGCTAGAGCTAAATACAACTGGATGTGTCCAGAGGACATCATTTGGCACTCACTACATACAGCCATTCACCCAATGGCACGATAGGTTCCACTTTGAGTTACGGTTGCGTATCATAAGATGTCGCAATACAACTAAGTGTAAATGTAAGAAGAAACAATGTAGTATGTAACTGTGTAGTTGTGTATGGGTATATATTGTAATTTGTGTATTGTTCTTGGTGTAGTGTAAGTGTATAGTGTAAAGTGTTCTACAGCTCTGTGTGTAGTGGGAAGAAAGGCTGCAGAGGCTAGGGCTGTGGGGATGCCAAACCCCTAAGATCTTAAAGAGTAAGACTCCCTGTCGAGGGGTTATTTAAATTGTTAGTCTGACATGGTAAACAGAAAATAAATTTATAAACAAAAAAATTCTAAAAATCAAACTGTTAATAGTTATTTGGCTTACATCTACCATCTACTTTGAAAATGAATCAGTTTCTGTTAACAACATTCCAATGATTTTTTTTTTTTTCTTTTAACAATTTAGGCATGAAAATGATTTAAACAGAGCAGAGTGTAACATATTATCATTTTAATACTCAATAAATTTTATTTCATAATCTAGATGTATACTAAAAGTGGATATATAGATGGAATATCAAATTATTTACTGCACTAAGAAAATACACGTTAGGTACAGAACAAA
This sequence comes from Lycorma delicatula, assembly GCF_047948215.1. NCBI lineage: Eukaryota > Metazoa > Arthropoda > Insecta > Hemiptera > Fulgoridae > Lycorma > Lycorma delicatula. The sequence continues at coordinate 153,990,692 of NC_134458.1, forward strand.
ATAATACTGGTCCTAATAGTGTTGAACATTTTCATCTGATAGACAAAGAATTTTTAAAAAAAGTCTACTTCAATTTAAAACAACTGTACACATTGTCACATAAATTTTACTTTTATCATATTTTTATTAATGAAGCCAAATGAATAAATATTTACTTATTTATAGCTTACCATATCTTCAACAGTATAAAAACCACTAGACGTACGGCCACCCTCAATATAAGTAAGCTCATTGTTAAACAATGCAAGAAATTCATCTGATTCATCACCCTGTTCCTCTCTTGCAGTACGACATTCAGCACCAAGAAAATTTCGTAAATTAACTGCATGAATTGCAGCACATGCACGCTTGTCTAACTGTAATAAAATTAATAAGAAATAAATAATTTTAAAAAAAACTGCCCAAGTAATACCATATTGTGATTTATTTGGCCCAATACCATATTGTGATAAATATACAATAAAAAAAAAAAATCACAACAGACTGTTAAACATATGGGGATATACTACACTATAACTGTTTCAAAATACTATTTAGATCTTATGAGATTAAGTGAAGCATGAATCAACTGCAATGCTTAATTCAGTTCTAGAAACATCTTTCAAACAGAAAATTTGCAATTTGAAGGTCAAATCCTTAATAGATTAACCTTTATTGCAAAATCGCTTCATTAATAATAAGATGCTTTCTAATTTCACTCTACAAACAAAACTGCAAGAAACACCAAATACCCATTTACAAACAGTCCTTCGATATGTAAAAGTTCATTCACTTATAAGCAAACTTCTTAGGTTTAACTTATTCTATTCATTAAGGAAGAATTACTAGGTGTATCTCAATTCATCTTCCTTAAATGAATGAAAAAGTAATAAAACTTATGAAAGACTATTAAGAGCACCTTATATTCAACTGGTACAGGGTCCTTAATTATGGGAAACATTCCTGATTATGTTATATTTTTATTAAATCCACTTTACATGCCAGTGCACGGTAAAGCTTTAGATTTACAAGACAGTCCCCACTCCCTTGGGATTGATAGGATAGCATTTTCAGTACAATATGATGTGCAACAGCATGACTAAGTAAAATTATAGAAATATAATCAGTTTTTTAGATAGTTTTCAAAATATTTTATAAGACAGCTATTCAAATTATATTTGTTCTGCTAAATAAAAATTATATTGTTTAATAATTTTATTAAGTGACTAAATAATTGTTTTATTATTATAGATGTTTCAACAAATAAACTACAAAATATTTTAAGGTATATTTTATTAATTCTGTAACTTAGTAAGACTTTACTGTAAAATATTTTCATAAAACAAACGTTTTCCAATTTCAAATTTAAAAATAACATTTTTATAAAATAAAAAAAGAATTTATTTTTAAAACTTCAAAAATTTCATAATTATCTTACCTAATTTTTTTTCTTTTGAACGAGTATTTTCTTATTTTATTAAAAAAACATAAAATATTATTATATCAGAAATAATTTTGTATACTTATTCACATGTACACTAAAATACACATGTATAAGTGTAAGAAAAACTAAAAAAAACTAATAAGTGTAAAAAACTTTTAAAAAAACTCATAGTATAAAGTAAAAGATAATAAATGATTAATCCTGTAGATTTCAACTTTTTCAAGTCAATTCCAAACTAATAATAACTACATACTAATCCTTAATTGGCACTAAATTCAAAAAGATTAAATGAATTTGAATTTATTTTTAGTGCATTTTTTAAAAGTTATTTCATTAAACACTCATTAAAAAGAAGAAAAATAACTTGAACATAATTGAAAAATCTGCATAAATTGAAAACCGGCTTTTTTTAAAAATCGACTAAATAATGAAATAACCTACAAATAGAATATTGGATAGTATTTTTATGATCAACTTAAACCTTAGCAGTAATCTTAATATTAATATATTAAAAATTTATTATTTTTAAGATTTATTTCTTATTTCCAACAAAATTTTATTTGTATAAAAAAATATTAAAGCAATAATTAATACATAAATACATTAATAACAAACTTGATTATTATAATAGATTTTTTTTATTAATATTAAAAAAAATAGAAAATTATTCGAATAATTCTGAAAAATCTAGCTGAGACTTTCTAAGTTTTATTTATAATCCCATCGTTTTGATCTGCAATGAAATACACTAATATAAATTAAAAAAAAAAAAAAAAATGTAATTTTTTCTTTAACGTTAAATACAATGATTACGAAGGTGATAAAAATAAACATCAATCAATGAATAAATATATATCCAATTTGCCAATGTGTGTGATTAAAGCAAGAAACATATTTTAACAGTTTTTCACTAATGTATTCAAGTTATGCATCTAGATGCTAAAGGTAAATTATTTTTATGTCACTTGTTTTTATATAATAATAAAACAAATACACTGTTAACTTGGCACACATTTTTTAAGTAACCAGAAAAAAAAATTCAAAGTGTGAGTTCTGTAACTTGAATTATGTATAATATAAACCATAAATAAAAAAAAAAAATTAAATATATATGCAATATATATAAGAGGTCTGTAAATAAAGTATGAGACTAGTTTTTTGGCAGCCAAGTGGCAACACTGTAAAGCTACTAGTAAACATATGGTTATATGAACAGCTGATTTATATTAGGTATTAATATTTTTAGTCTATTGTTGCCAAGTGAGATGTATACAAACTTTTCATAAAACGAGTTTTTGTTGTGCATTACAAAAATGAGTGATACTAATTAAGAGCGACGTGCAATCAAGTTTTGTGTTAAACTCTGTGAGAATCCTACTGAAACTTAGGGCATATGGAGATGACACTCTGTCATGAACTCAAGTTTTTAGGTGGTTTAAAGCATCTTCAGATGGCCAGGAATCACTTGCAGACATGCTCTGGAAGACCATTAATGTCAAAAACTGACAACAATGTTGAGTGAATCAGACTTCATACAGTACAACCGGCGATTAAGTATCACAATAATTGTAGAACAATTGGATCTGAACCATACCACAGTCCATCAAATTTTGACAAACAAATTGTATATAAAAAAAGTTTGTGCAAATTTGGTCCCAAAAAACCGCACTGCTGAACAGAAAAACAACAGGGTGGAAGTATGCCACGATCTTCTAGGGCGAATTGAAACTGATCCTGATTTCCTAAAAAAATGTTATTACTGGTGATGAATCTTGGATATTTGAGTATGACCTACAAACAAAATGCCAGAGCAAGAAGTGGCACACTTCAAACTCACAATGTCCGAAAAAAGCAAAAATGAGCAAATCAAAAATCAAAACCATGCTAATTTGTTTCTTTGATAGTAATGGCATTGCCCAAAAGCAGTTTTTGCCTGCAGGACAGACTGTAAATGAATATGTTTACCGAGAAATTCTTGAAAGATTGTGGAAAAGAGTTGCCCGCATGAGACCAGCCATCAAAGATGACTGGATGCTACATCATGACAATGCACCTTGTCACATTGCACTCTCAATTAATCAGTTTTTGGCAAAGAAAAAGATTCCTGTAGTTTCTCAACCACCTTATTCACCTGATTTGAGTCCCTGCAACATTTTCCTGTTCCCGATTTTAAAAAAACACCTCAAAGGACACCATTTTAGAACAGTAGAAAACATTTTAAAAAATGTAACCGACCATCTGAAGGATATCCCAGTCTCTGAGTTCCAAAGAAGAGAAGAAGAGTAGGAAAACCGTTTGAAGTGTTATGTGGCTTCCCAAGGGAACTATTTTGAAGATGATAAGTGTCCATGTATAATTGGATTAGAAACAAAAAGTTTTTCTGAACCAGTCTTTTATTTACAGACCTTAATTTACCTTAACATTACCTTTATTTACAGAAATGTAATGTTATATATATATATATAAAGTTGTGTATTTGTTTTTTTATTATATAAAGATAAGACTATATATATATATATATAGTTTCATCAATAAAAAAAATTAAATTTTTTTAAATTTAAAATACAAAGAAAACTTTTGTTACAACAAAAACATACAGTGGCTTTATCACCAATCCAGAAGTATATGTTCCAAGTTAGATTCTTAGAATCATCGAGCGATGTTTTCAATACAATATAACAATCGCCTTCATAAAATTTTCCATGTACAGCTTCTTCAACCTGATTTGGTAAAAAGTTTTCAATTTCCCAAACAGTTAAACCAGGTGTTTGTCCATCATCTTCTTCAAATAATTCTGAATAATCCAACTGAGGCTTTTCTAAGCTTTCATCCCATCGTTTTGGCCTGCAATGAAATAAATCTTATTAATAAAGGGTTTTTTGATTTTTTTTTTTGTTAACCACAATATTTGATATGGCACCCTATATTGGAAAATAAAAGTGGGTGTACTGTCACTAATAACATACTTTCCTTTCATCTACAAGTTCTAGACTGAAATCCCAGTTACAGTCAGAATTTTTTCATATGCAACAAAAATTTCACAATATTGCTGTATACATCACAGTGATGCATATGACAGCAAATTTAAATGCCAGGTGATAAGAGGTGTATGAAAAGAAGGATACTTAACCAATAACTGTACCTCTATTAAGTAATACAGTTATTACATATTACATACCATTTTTAAAATCAGGCATTTAAAAATAGCAAACGATATAAAAAAAAGAAAAATATGAACTACACAAAAACTACTGCAAAATTATGTTTTACTAACAAGGTAATAATTATATAATGGAATGAAAAAAGCATAATTTTAAAAGTATAATAAACTTACTTTAATGATTCTGCTTTAACATCTTCAATTAACTTCTGTTTATTATTCTTTTCTTTAGCAATATCCTTCATACCCTGAAATCACAAAATAGAATTATAGATAATACTGTTTAAAGTAATAGAATAAACTAAAAAAAATCAATGAATAAATGCAGGGTATTAAAAAAAAATCAGGGTTTTAAAGCTATTTATTATCTTTTAACTTTGACTTACAATAATGAATCACACATAAACTGTAAGAGTAACTCTAACAATTTTTCCTACAATTGTTCAATGCAAGCACTTTTCATCATGTGGCACACAACCAAGTTATAGGAGAGTTCATCCTGTACTTAAACTAGCATGTCTGGAGAAATGGCAGCGACAGCTGCTTCAATCCTGTGCCTCAAGTCAGGTAGATCAGTAGATAGCAGAAGCACATACACAAAATTGTTTATAAAACCCAAATCACATGGGATCAGATTGGATGATCTTGCAGACTACACAAAAAGCTCAGTAATTGGGTCCATGTCAACCAATCTAGCAGTTAGGATATCATCATTCAATCAATCCCAAATAGTTATGCCAGTAAGGAGGTGCACTACCTTGTTGCTAAATAAAATTCTCTGGTCCATCTTGCAATTGAGAAAAGAGACATGATGAAGATGCATACCCAAATAACCAACTTCTATTACACTTGCTTAAAAGAAAAAGAATGGCCTGTAAACTTGCCAAAAGGATATTGCACAGAAATCATTTTTAATTTTGGGGAAACCCTTTTACATTGTATATGGGGATTTTCTGCCCCCCAGCAGATATGTACATTATGTGTATTAACTTACCTACTAAGATGAAATGTTGACTCATTGCTAAACATGATTCGATCAAGAAAGTTGTCATTTTCATGGTGCAACATTTCAATTGCTAAGTTCACACACACTGTGTAGTAGATAAGTTTCAAAATCTGTAACAGTTGTAAACAGCAAGGACACATATGTCAGCAATTCCTTAAAACATTCCATTCTGTCATTACCAGCATCGCTAACTCATGGTTGGTCTTCCTAACAAATTTTTTTGGATTACACAAGAAAGACTCCCTGACATGTTCATTTTATTCAGACCCTCTTGGTTATCCTGTACTCTTCCTTTTACACTGATATCTGAATATGCCATTAATGAATGTTATCACTTGGAGGATCATAGTTAAACTTTTTATAGAAATGTACATTGAAATGTAAAAACAAATTTACATTTAACACTGTAAAACATAAAAAGTTCAGAAGTCGCCGTGTTTGTTAGTGCTGCTGTCAACCGGATTGATAGGGAATCAATCTAAAACCATGCGCATAACTAAAATTATTCTTTTTACTCTGATTAAAGTCTTAAATCAAAATTGTACACCTCACCCAAGAGATATTATAACAAATTAAAACCCCAAAAATTTTTTTGTACACCAGTATAAATTAACAAAATTTATTTAGCACTATAAGGAAGAGAGAGAAATATAAAGAAGAAAGAAAATAACAAGTGATCAGGTTATATAATAACAAGGAAAAATATTAATCTTTTATAAATATTACTATAATAAATTTTTTTAACAACTCTTATATTATATTAACCTTTAATATTTTAGCTTGATCAGAATCAGCTTCTTCATGATCCCTACGTCCTCTCCTTAAACGAAGTTTCCTTGCAATAGGATCCTTACTAGAACCTTAAAAAGAAAAAAAAGAAAAAATTAAGACTATCAAAAAATAATTTTATCAGAAAAAAATCTACACTAATTCAGATTTAAGCTATCCAATAATTTTCTTTGTAAGAGCCGTCATCGTTATATCATATAAAATTATATGATGACAAAATTGCTAATAATATTTTGAATTATTGTAAGCAATATACTTATTACAACAAAGCACACAAATTGCTATATTGAACCAAATCAGTCTGTTTATAACAGAATAGCTTTTACAATTAAAAGTAATGGAAGATTTTGTGATTATTACAAATGATGAATTAAAGATTATTTTGATTTTCTGAATTAACGGCACATATATTAGAAAACATATAGTGATTGTGTAAAAAAATCACATAAAATAAAAAAAATTAAAAAACTGATAAAATAAACCTTTACATATAACTTTTTCTTTTAATATCAGTAAATGTATTTATGCATACATATCTACAAAAATATATTAAAATAAGTATTTCAGATGAAAATTTAAAAAAAAAATTTGAATAAATAGTTTGTCATATGCAGAATAAAAAGATTACAAATTTTAGCAAATGAACTGAAATTCCAATGATAAGATTGAAATTTTGCTATTCTACGCAGCAAGCAATTCTGAGCTGAATGGCAGAGTGGGGGGTAAATGCTCGGTGTGTTAGAGAGGGGGAACCAGATTGGTTAGCTCCTCCACTCTGTTCTGTTGTCTGTAAAGCCATGAATGAGCAAGAGGTTACCATTGTCTGTTGCACAACTTATAATCATAAAGTTTTTAACTAATGAAGGCATTAAAACCTCAGAAATTCTAACTTGTTTAAAGGTACAGTTTGGAGACGTTACACTGCTCCAAAACTCCTAGAACTTAGTGTATACATGGCTCAGACAATTTAAGAGTGGGAGAGAAAGTGTGTAGAAAATGTAAGTTATGATTGATACCCAAGATCAAGTCTTACAGCTGACAACATCTGTGCCGTTCAAGAATTTATCGAGGGCGATTGCCGGTTCACTGTTGAAGAAATCGCGTAATAAGTGGGTATCAGTTATGGGAGTGCTCAATCCATTGCCACTGATCATCTTGGTGTTAGAAAAATTAGTACTCGATGAATTCTGAGGTTGTTGACCCAAAATAAAAAACAGGACAGGTTGGAGATCTGTGAGAGACTTCTGAATCGATTTTGGTAAAAAGGGGATTTTTTTACAGCGCATCATCACATGTGATGAGACATGGGTCTATCATTACACTCCAGAGTCAAAAATGGCGAGTAAGGATGATGGCTGCCTAGTGAAGGCCAAAACCTATCTGTCAACCAAAAAAGTTCTTGCAACAATTCTTTTTGACTCAAGGGGAGTTTAACTCATTGATTTTCTACACAATCAATGAATGGTGAATGTGGTTTACTATTGCCTGCTGCTACAGTCAACAAAAGTCAGCTACCAAAACAAAAGGCTGAGTATGCCCATCAGAGATATCATCCTTCTTCATGACAATGCCAGGCCGCACACCGCAATTTTGACAAGGGACAAATTGGAAAAAATGCACACGGAAACCCTCGACCACCCCCTCTGATTTGTCCCCCTGTGACTATTTTTTGTTTGTCCCCTTGAAAGAATCACTTGAACAGGAATGATTTGTAAATAATGAAGATGTCAAGGAGCGCATACACAATTGGTCGACGACTCGTCCTCAAAATTTTTATGAACAAGGAATATTCAAGCTTCCAAATCATTGGCAAAAGTGTGTAGATCATGTAAGAGACTATACATAGAAATGAAGTGGGTATAAATTAGAAAACAAAAAAATATAAAAATAATTGTGTATATTATTAATCAATAAAACTATTAAAAAAAAATTCACCCTTGTAAAAATGACATTCGGGTAAAATACATAACATACTGTTTTATTATACATCACAATACACCTTTTACATAAATGAGTAAATAAAATACTATTACCCACAGAATACTGAAAGAAAGAATACCAAATACTGAACTTGGATTACTGAAAGAATTACGCATTCACTTTCTTAAACTACTTATGTTATACAGGCACATATGACCCCTTATTGAAGTAAAGTTAGTGAATTTTATAAAATGAAGTCCTTATTTATCTTATTTAAAATGTTTATATATTAAGAATAAATTGAGTTTAATTCTTAACAATATGCGTAGCATTAAAAATTCAAAATCAGATTATGATGATTTGCTCAGTGCATAATAGTTATCTGAATAAATTTTCACCAAAAATCGTCGTAAAATTTCAATAAAGTCCATTATATAAAAATCATTCCAGTCAGTCCAGTAGTTGTTAAGTTTAAAGTGATCAGCACTGATAAACAATTACATATATGTACATACACTAACATTCTGATTTATTTGTAAATATTACAAGTATAACTCACATGCAGTTGGTGGTGGGACAGGTGCAACAGCACCAGCTAATCTCAATTGAGTCTGAAGGCTGAAATCAATATTATAAAACTGTAGGCCAGATCCACGTTGGACTTCTGTAGGTTTTGGTGGCATCACTAAATCTGGATTGTCACGGAGATCTAATGTTTCCAACTCACTAAGCAAATGAACGGTGTCTGGCAGCGTTATCAAACGATTACTACTCAATATCAACTTCTTTAATGATCCACATCTATAAAATACATCATTCACAATTATATTCAATCAATAAACAATGCTGTCAGTAATTAAAAAATATAATAAATATAAAAAAGTATATATGTATGTATACACTGTAATGAATAGAGGAGCTTCTAGTAATGGAAAGTACAACAATTACTAAGAGAGAGAAAATGAAAAAAAAAAAAAAACAGATAAATTTAAAAAGAGGAAAACTCCAGAAATAATAACACGAAGGAATAATGGAAAACATTTCTGGAACACTATAGAACATTCAATAATAGATGTTTTGAATAATAGGTATTACACTTGAATGAACAAGGGGATGGATCAGTTACTGACATTAGAACCATTCATAGGGGAGGGGTTATAAATACTACAGAGGGTCTGCAGTGAGTGGAAGACTGTGTCTATAACAGTAGAGTGTACAAGTGAAGAGTGCTTCATGAGGATATTCTGATGTAGTAGAGTTCTGTTCTCAGGTCAAGTATGAGAAGCTACTTGATGAGTTCACTATTAGTAATGAACTCAGGACAAGGTGTCATTATTCATTAATAAAAGGATATGCAAGTTTTGTTTGTAAACAGTAAAAGTAAATAATCCTTGTATAAAGTTTATTATTGATTTTGTAATTGTAATCTCACTGCATACCCACTTTGTACTTTTGTATAAATTTTTGACTAGTTATTGTAAATTTCATAATAGAATCGGAATTATTGTTTTTGACAAAGAATTCGCTTACTTTGTAAATAATAATATACTAAAGAATAAATAAATTGCATTTATAAAAATTTTGAAGTGTGTAGTAATCTCTCAGCATCATTTGTTGAACTGACAGAATGCAAAAATATATAAATATATAGTTGTCACGTTAAACAGAATCTAATAAACAAACATTACATTTATTTTGAAATAATAATATTCTTAGTTATGTCAATTGACGTCTCAGGAGTGGTTGGCCTGAGTCTGTACAAAGACGCACCTCATTTACATGTCATACTTATCATCCTCATTTCATTGGACTATGGAGAGGGTTGGTCATTGTTTAACCATAGTTAAACCATGGTAATTGTTGGTTAGTTTAACAGATTGCTATGTACACATTAGGAAAAATAAAAATGTATAACCTCTCTATAACCATAAGATAACCCTGTAATAATAAACTTACAAATATTAATAAAAAAAATAATTATAAAATTATTAATTTTAAGAACAGGCTGAATCTTAATGGTTTGTTTTTTCATTCACATCATAACGATTTCAGTCACTTTCATGGGCTTTTCTATAAGATGTTTTCTCCCAATGGTTTTTTCTTTAAAGTTCATTATATTAACTGAATAGTGTCTATTTAATATACTGTTTTATTTATATATATATATATATATATGTTTATATGTCATAACAGTCAAATGTGGTCCTTTTTTATGTATGCTTAGAATACCACAATTATTATTAACATAGATGGATTTGTGATATTAGTTGGTTCGAAAACAAATATTTTATATGTTCTTGTATTTCTTTTTTTTGAAGCTGCATCCCTTTTTTCAAAAATATAATATTAAGCTGTCAAAGAGATTAATTTTGAACTACAGGAGCAATGTGTTTGATGACTATTTTATATGCGACAGTTTGTTTTTAGAATTAAAAACATTGTATCCAATTCTTTTAAATTTTATGAACTATTCTCTTCAAAATTTTTTTTATGTGTGTTAATCTGATATATCTATTGTTTCAGTTATCTTTGTTCTTATTTATTTTGTGTAAGAGTGATTCAATTCAATGAGCATTCTGAAATGCTAACAAACAATGGTATACTAAATGAATGGACACATCATAAATATATGATATATTGTTCAACAATATCCTACAAATGTGCCTTCCCATGTAAAAAGAAGCCATTAACAGTAAACATCAGTTGACACCAGGGTGAAAAACAGCAGAAGGATCAATGTCACTCATTGAAGGTGGTAATAAGAATGACGGAAAGCAGTGACAAAATTTTTAATCATTAGTTCACAGTAAACTGGCACATTGTAAGCCAACATTACTAAAAAAGTGATTAACTGAATTTATTTAAAAAAATTAATAATCTTTCAAAAAACAAGAATAAGTGAACATAGAATGAATAAATAATACCTAAAAAGCCCCTCTGGTACCATTTCTAATTGATTTGCAGCTGCAGAAAATACTTCCAACTGAGAAAGCTTACCAATCCCTGATGGTATACCTTCAAAATCCAGTTTGTTATCATTTAGATATAGTCTTCTTAAATTTGTCAATTTACAAAGTGATCCAGGTAGTGATTTTAACTGATTACGACACAGATTCAAGGTTTCTAAATGTTGCCACACTTCTGTAACAAACAGATTAAGATTTCATTACAATTATTTCAACGATGTAAATAATTGAAGATACAAAACATTACTAGTGCAAAACAGTAATAACACTGAACACAGTTTGAGCACTGTAATAACACTGAACACTGTGAATTCAGTTAACTGAAATTACCAAAATGGATTTTATTCCTAGATTAATATACAAAAGAATTTTGAAGGAATTCTTATAATTAAATTTCATTTTTTTCACTTTCATCTAGATTACAGCACTGTTCAAAATACTCAGAAATATCTTTTTCTACAGCTCCTTTCTTTTTACCAAGCTGAAACAGAAAATATTGGAGGCTCCCCCTACTGCATTTAGGATTGGAGATACAAACATTCACCTTTCTTCTGCAGTGAAGTACCTAAGGGTATAGATCAGGCCTGGCCAACACGTGGCCCGTCACATTAAACTGTGTGGCTCGCCAGGCAATTTTATGTTTCTATTGAAACTTTTGTTTCTCGTATGTATACAAAAAATAATAAATAAATGAAAATTTGCATGTGTCATTGGTATAATGCGCAAGTGTGACTATGAACTCCAGTTCTATATTTGACAACCACGAACGCCAAATGTTACTGAAAGAATCTGTTTTGTTAGGCAACCATTGGTAATGTTCATCTGTAATTTGAATGCAGTTATGTAGTAAAGAACCAATCTACAAATTTTTGCTCTTAGTATTGTAAGAGAGTGGAATGATGACGTCGAGCAGCAGGCAGCGAGTTGTCCATGAGGAACCGATGCACTGTTGTTTGGCGAACCGAATGAGAGAAGAGTACAACAGGAACGCAAACGGAGAGTACATGCGTCGCTCGCACAATTCATTTTAGCTGTAATTTTAATTAACAATAAATAACAACCCTAAACAAATATATGCACATTATGTTACAGTAATTGAAGTTTGAAAAAGCACTGCTTCCCTGTGAATAAAAGTGACTTCTGATGACATCAGATTTTTTTCCAAAGAAACTGAAATTTATTCAAGTGAATATATTGTAAAAATTAATGCAAGTAAAATTAAAAATTTGTAAGAATTTAATAAAATGTTAAATCTATAAAAATTATTATAGATTTTCAAATGTCAAGTGATCAGTATTTGCATTAAGTTTAAAAATGTTATTAAACATTGGCATTTTTACATAATATTAACACATTATTAGAAAACAAGAATACTAAATTTACTTAAAAAATTAATTTTGTTGTTCTGTGTAATATACGAATATTCTCCAACTAACATTTATTTGCAATTTTTTTTTTTATATTTTAGGATGAATTCAAAGAAAAGAAAAGTTATTGATGAAAACAGAAAATTTAATGATCGTTGGGAAAAAGATTATTTCTTCACATTGCACAACTCAAGATTCATGTGTTTAATTTGTGGAGACAGTCGCTGCATTTAAGAACATAACGTTAAAAGGCATCATGAGACAAAACATATTGACTAGTAAATTTCAATAAAGAAGTAAAAAGTTTCAAGGTAACTGCGCTTAAATCTGATCTCAAAGCTCAGCAAACGATGTTTGGTTCATCATTACAACAACCATCTACCATTGACAAAGCAAGTTATTCTTGTCCATGTTGATTGCAAAGAAAATGAAACCATTTTCAGATGGTGAACTGGTGAAGGACTGTTTGGAAGCAGTTATAAAAGATGTTTTGCTCAATAAAAGCAAATTATTTTCAAGTATCAGTCTTTCATGCCAAACTACATGTAGTCGCATTAATGACATTTCAGCTGAAATAGTAGTAACTTACGATAAAATTAACCAATTCAAAGCATATTTGGCATCTGATGAACAGATATCTCAGACAAATCTCAACTAATGATTTAATCGCAATGTGAATGATTCATTCCAAGTGACAGAAGAAATGTTAAATTTCTTCAATTTAAGACACAAGAGGAGATGTTTTCCAGGTGATTAAAAAATGTTAGCTGAAAATAGCTTAAATTTTGAGGCTCTTTCCCGATTAACAACAGATGGACACCTGCTTTGGTAGGTAAAAATAAGGGAGCTGTAAAATTGTTTATGGATAAACTAGATTGCAGAGGCATTAAAACCAATGATATTTTTATTATTCACTGTTAGGTGGAGGAACCCCATTTATGAGCGCCAAAGCAGTGTCAGACTCTCTAACAGGTTACACAAACTGTTAAAGGAAATGAATATGTATTCCTGCACACTACCGACTAAACTTCCACCCCTAGCAACCCCACCTCCTGGGAAACCGTAAATAAAGCATTACTTCAGGAGGGGGGTAAGTGCCCACACACACATTCAGTCTCCACAAGCAAACATCATCCATTCCAGAACACTACATGCACACGCTGCACACCACAAATACCTAAAGAGGAAAATATTCAGAAAAAAAATGAATCACGTTATGAACATAGTTATTATAAAGATAGTAAATTACATTCATTCACATGCTCTTCAACATCAGCAACTCAAAGAATTCCTTAGTGAAATCTTCTGATTATAGTGATATCATATATATTACCATTGGTTAGATGGCTAAGTCGTGGGAAATGTTTAAAAAGATTTTTTTAATTTACGGGACGAAATAGATATGTTTATGAACGAGAAACAAGAATCTGTTCCTGAATTAGGTGATGATTATTGTTTGTTAGACATATATTTTTTAGTGGATACAAAAGAAAAACTTCATCAGTTAAATAAGTGCGTGCAGGGCAAGATAATTTAATAATCGATGCTTGTAATTTCATCAAAGCTTTTAATAAGAAATTATTGTTATTTGAGTCCCAATATAGAAATAATAATGCTCAACATTTCCCGTTGTTAAATAACTTCCCAAAAAGCCAACCTACGAATTTCTTGAACTATGCTAATGAAATAAAGAAACTTATAACTGCATTTGATAGTTGTTTCTCAGGATTAGCAAAGTATGATAAAATGTTTGAAATATTTTCATGCCCATTTCATGTTGACGTGAATGTGTTCCTAAAAATCTGTAAATGGAGTTAATTGAGTTACTGTGCAACAATGAAATGAAACAAATTTTTGTGTTCACATCAAAGATTAATTTTTACAATACTTATATTACATCCGAAAGATATTCAAACTTTATATTTTGCACAAGTTTAAGTGCTTTTGGAACCACATATGTTTGTGAAACTTTTTTTTGAAGATGTAATTTACAAAGAGTTCATCATGTGGTTCATTAACTGATGCCAATTTAGAAAACCAGCTAAGATGTGCAATGTCAAACATAAATATAGATGTCAAATAATGTCAAACAAATATCTCTTTAATTAAGACTCGAGAGTTAATTATATTGAATCATAGTATAACAAATACAATTTTATTCGTTTTGTATTTGCATTACATTTTTTAAAAGCATGTTTACCTAAAGTGCGGCCCGCTGTAACGTAATGCGCATCAGCAAAGTGGCCCATTAAACCATTTGTGTTGGCCAGGCCTGGTGTAGACAGACAAAAATGCCATATTCCTGAGGCACTCACCAAGGTGTCTCAGAAGGCTGAAAAGCACAGCAACCATCAGTAGCCTTTTCCCTTTTAAAAAGGGAAAAGGCCAGGTAGGTAATTCTTAACCAGGTATGCATGGCTGTCTCCCTTTGAGTATGCTGCAACTAGAGAACCATCTCAGGAGGTTCAGAGTTATACTCCTGAATCTCCATATTCAGAGACAAGGTAGCAGGGAAGAAGTACAGCAAAGGCTAAGGCACTACTTGTCCATAGGGAGCAAGGGTAGAAATCAGTTAACAAAGAGTACATGAATTCAGAGACTGATTCAAGACCTCCAGAGATGGAATGTCATAAGCATGGGGAACTGGGGCACAAGTTGACCCCGTTCCTGATCAGTCATGGTTGCTTCAAATCATACCTGTGAATGCAGGGATTGACGCCCTCCAATGAGCGGTGATTACTGTGAAAGGGATGACACCACAGAACACATGGTGTTCAAATGTGAGAGGTTTTTGCAGCAGCATGGAAATCATGCCTGAGAGAATTCAGCAAGTTAATTGAAGTCTCTGTTGAGAAGTGAAAGTGAAGATTGTGTTTAATAGTGCTCCTTTGTTAGTGTGTGTTACTAGTGCTTGTGTGTTAGTGTTCTACTTCGTTTCCACCCCACCTGTGTCCCTGACCATGTGATGTTGACAATATCCTGTTAGGACACCTACCCAGGCCAGCAGCCACATACCACTGCTATTGTCAATAACCAGATAAGTTTTAAACCTTTGTTTAAAAACTTTCTAATTTATTATTATAAGATATTTTAGTTTATATTCTAGTGAATATTATTGAACTTTTATAAACAATTTTATTCTTATTTCTTAAATTGATTTAATCTAATTAATTTGTTGACATTAATATTATATTTACTAAAATATAATAACATTTTTGCTATTATATTTTGTTAAATTAATATTATTTAAATTAATTTAATTTAATAAAATAAATGAATTTTATTTAAGCCATTAATTTGGACTTTTATAAATATAATATAGTAAATATTTTTACTATATTATATTAAATTTAATTCTAATTTAACTTTCATATTTTTAATTTTACTTTAAGACCGACTTTCCATCAAAATCAGAAATAGTAATAATTTAAATTTAATTTAGATTTAAATATTAATTTTAGCAATACTTCTTCAGACGATTCTTTCTTAATAATGGAAAGTTATCTAATCCCAATCTGTCCTCCTCCTCCCTGTTCACCCTCTCCGGAATTTTCCAATGGTGCAGAGGATAATGGTGTAGGAGCAAGAAAAAACTGAAGCGTAAATCAGTAACCACAGAGGATCAACCCTCCGAGGAACCGAACACTACATGGGGCAGTTGCCACCATGGAGGTTAGCGATGGAAATTCCTCGCAACCTCCAGTCACTAGGTGGGAGAAAATCCCGCCTATTATGTTGTACTGCCCTAAGGAGTGGCCAACACTGGCTAGAGCTATCTCTGCCATAATAAGAGGGCGCCTGGTAGCCAAAAGTACCAGGCTCTCAGTGAGGCTGCAGCTAGGCAACGAAGGTGATTTCAGGGAAGTGCAGAGTTTTCTGCATTCCAAAGGAATCGCCTTTCACTCCTATTAGCTCCCAAAAGATAGAGAGCTCAAAGTGGTCATCCTAGTCATCCCTTATGGGACCACCCTGGAAGTGGAAGAGGTGAAAGAGGAGCTAGCCTTGCTCGGTTACGAGGCAGTTTCAGAAACAAGCTGACAACAAAGGACGGAAGGGAGACCACTACATGCCTCATCACCTTAAAGCGCACGCAAGCCACCAGGGGCATTTATGACCTGGATAACTAATTCTAGTGCAGAATTAAGGTCACTGCATTTGTGTCTTGAGGGCCCCAATGCCACAGATGCTAAAAGTTTGGCCACTCGTTGAACTACTGCTACTGGGCACAGCTTTGCGTGAAATGTGGTGAAGATCATGACATGGTGACATGCTTAAAGCCGCATGAGGAGCCCGCCTCATGTGAAAACTGTAAGGGGCTGCACCCGGCCAATTACAGGGGCTGTCCTTATTATAAGGAACAGCTAAACAGGCAAAAGGGCACCCAGAAAACGTCTGGCATTACTGATGGACATAGCTGGGCACGAGTCGCCAAAGGGAGAGAACCGAGCACCCTGTCGCAGGTACTTTTACCAGCGATAACGGTGACGGTGGAAAAAGGGGAATCACCTACCCCCACACCACCCAAGCCAAAACTGGCACTCGCTACAAAAAAGGTGGAGGCAATAAAGGTAAAAAAACCTGTGGCGAAGCCTGCTCCGCAAGAAAAGCCGGTCAACCAGCAAACAAAGAGGGCGGGTGCCAAACCCATGATCTGTGGCAAACCAACCAAAGTCCCGGAAGCCCCACGCCCCACTAAAGATGTCAACAACCCCCAGCCTCTCCAGTGGCAAGAAAATCATGACCGCACCCCCGATGGAGAATTCCAGTACGGATTTCTTATCACAAGTGACAATAAAGGATGTCCTACCAGAAATTCTAGCAACACTGGCCTGCCTGCTCCAGGCAAAATCTCTGAAGGACTTTATTCAGTTCATAATAGAGTGCCTCATGAACCTACTACCTAGGTATGATTAAACAAACAATCAGACTGCTACAGTGGAACACCAATTCAGTAGAACTTTACCATCTGGCTGAGGATCTACTAATAGACAATGATACTGTTGTCTGAGATATGTCTGAACATGAAAAACCACTGACCATTCGGAACTACTTTACATACAGGACGGACAGGCCAGTATGCCCTGCCAGCTGCAGAACCACAATTGCCACTTACACACATGGATCGACCTCCACACTAATGTGATGGACTAGACTAGTGTACATGTGGAGCATCTAGGCACAGTATATTGGCTGGTTTTGGCTTATAATAAACATAACTCAGTGGTACCTGGCACAGATCTAGATGTCGTGCTAGAAAATTGGGATGAGCCCGTGATACTCATGGGCAACCTCAATGCTAAATATGAGTCTTGGAATAGCAACTGACAAGTGCAAATGCCAGGTTGCTATAAAAGGGCACGAGCATGCCGGTTAGTCGTCATAGGCCCTGAGGTGCCCACAACCACCGGGTTGGTCTAGTGGTGAACGCGTCTTCCCAAATCAGCTGATTTGGAAGTCGAGAGTTCCAGCGTTCAAGTCCTAGTAAAGCCAGCTATTTTTACACGGACTTGAATACTAGATCGTGGATACCGGTGTTCTTTGGTGGTTGGGTTTCAATTAACCACACATCTCAGGTATGGTCGAACTGAGAATGTACAAGACTACACTACATTCACACTCATACATATCATCCTCTGAAGTATTATCTAAACGGTAGTTACCAGAGGCTAAACAGGAAAAGAAAGGCCCTGAGGTGCCCACCTTCATTCATCGAATGGGCAGATCAAGACCTGATGTATTTGACACTGCAATCATGAAGGCGGTAACAACTCCGTTCATGACTGAAACAATAGAAGACCTCAGCTTGGACCACTTTCCTGTCTTATTGGAGTTGGTCTTAGCAGGGGGTATCCAAGACCCCCCCCACCCCCGCCACCATGACTATACCCCGAAGGTCAGTGAATTGGAAAAGGTTTATGAAACTCTCCAACGAGATTACAGGCCAGCACATCCTGAACTCCTGACCACATCGGAGGAAATCGACGACATGGTGTAACACATTACTTCATCATTGACTGAGGCACTGTCAAACAGCTCTACAGAAAAGACCACGAGACCTATCTGTAATAATCTTCCACGTCACATCTCTCATGCTATTGCTGAGAAGCACCGACTGAGGAGGAGATACCAAATCACCCTATCCCCCAATGATAAAAGAGCTTTTTATATTCTAACGGACAGAGTGAAACAGCTGCTGGCAAAACATCGAGAGGATTCGTGGAACGAATACCTCGCCTCAGTCTCAGATGACCACTCCTCGGTGGTCAGGCTGAACAAAAAAACTATGAGAAGGAAAAAAAGCCCTGCCACCCAATTGTAGGGCAATGAGGCCTTCTGGGATATTTAGAGGCGGACAGGATGGAGGTTTTTGCCGACACCCTGGAGAACCAATTTACTCCAAATCCCCCTCCCACCATGAACAATGACCACACAACCGAGGCGGAGTCCTTCCTAGTAGACTATTTAGCACAGGTGGAGGACGCCCCACTAGAAAAAGACCAAGTCACTGAGATGGAAGTTTCCGTAGCAATCAAAACCACAAGTCCTGACTAGGCTCCGGGTGTCGACAGGATCGATGCCTGCACATTCTGGAATTTCCACCTGCTCTTATAGTGACCATAACCACAATATTCACATCAATTTTGTACATTGGATATTTTCCAAATTCCTGGAAAATTGCAAATATGGTATGCCAACCCAAACCTGGGAAAAGTTTACTCTTTCCCCAGAATTACCGGCTGATCTCCTTATTACCAGTGGTGTCAAGGCTATTCAAAAGAATTTTCCTGGAGAGACTTAGGTGACACTTGGGAAAAAAAGGTACGGCCTGAGCAATTTGGGTTCAGGGAGGGCCACTCGACTACCCTCCAACTGGTTAAAACAATCTACAGTCTTGTCGGAGGCCTGAATAAAAAAGGGGTACTGCAGCCATTTTTCTAGATGTGGCTAAAGCCTTTGACAAAGTTTGGCATAGCAGCTTGCTATATAAACTTGTGCATATGATGATTCCCTGTCGCTATGTCAAAGTGATACAGTCTTAATTATTAGACCGACAATTTATTGTACACAAAGAGGGGACAATCTCCTCCACCAGAGGCATAGCCGCTGGAGAGTCCCCCAATGAGCAGTGCTTTTGCGGTTCTTGTACACAGCCTACATCAACTGTAGGACGTGTACAAGAACCGTTGTTTCCCCCGACAGTAGGATATCATTGGATATGTCGCTGTCGGGACGCTTGTATTTCGACTACTGCAACTCACGGAAAGTGCAGGCCCAAAGAAGAAGTCAACAAAAAGAAAAAAGACCCACAACATGACTCACCGCCACGGACTGGAGTCCAGTAGAAGAGCCCAGCAAAGAAACAACACAAAGGGGCAGCCACAAAAGAAGATGAAAATCTACAATCCTCTTACCCACCATCCTCAAAACTTACATTTTAATTCAGTCAGCACATGCGATTCCCTGCAGAGAAGGGAGCGCATTGCTCCCTCCAAATAACTAGGGCCCTGCTAGGCGTATTCCTGCTAGCACGAAAGGTGTTAGTACTGAAAGGACTTCAGCGGATGGGACTGAAGGGGAATCATGCCAGGAATACAAGGCTCAAAAGCTCAGTCTCCCACGGTCAGACTCAGTAATTAAATTTCACGCTGCTCCATACAGGTAGGAACACAAATCACTAAATCCATCCATAAATAAAACCTAAAATTAATAACCACCACTAAACAATACCCAATAGCCCAATAGATAATAGAAAGATACAGCAGCAAGGGGCATTGTCCAGGCTCTGCGAACTGTAGGGAGAAATAATGAAACTCCCGCCATTCTTACATTCCGTTCCGCATGTTAATCAGTACTTAGTTGTGTGTCTGTTCAGTCCATCTTAATGAAACAGATTAATTTTAGGTTCAATGCGATTTGAAGAAACAAAATTTTCCAATGATTCAAATATTTTTCTCTGATATAGTAACAGTATTCCCATCATTTGCCATAGAAGAAATACAGACAAATTATTCCACACTACTGCACACCATGCAGTAGTAGTTCTAAGACACTTAGAACTGAGAAGTGGTCCTCAATGTATTTAATTAGGGTTGTTTGTTGCACAATAAGGAATATGATTATTTACATAAGGGGAAATATGATATATATCATTTATTTGCATACTGTGAAAAATGTCTTCATTAACGTTAACAAGATTAAAAAAAATTGACAAAAAGTCATACAATTAACTTAACCAGCATCATTTAAAGTGCACCACTTCAATTTTATATTGATGCATATGAAAACCCTATGAAGAATTTTTGAAACACAAATGTTTAGTAATAAGTCAAGAAAAACTGGATGATGAGCAGTCCACTTGGGGCTTTATAGCACTGCAACTCTTACACGGTCTAAGTTTTCTGTTGCATATACATTCCTTTTGATTATTAGGAGACTTTTTGTGCAATGATGTTTATTCAAAAGTTTTCTATCCTGTTGGCATTACTTGACAGCACTGCATCATTCTAGTAGTCAATTGAAGTGGTACTCTACAATAACGTTGTGCAGTCATAAAACTATTCCCATAACTATAAAATACTTTAATCACAAATGCAAACTAACTGCTTGTTTAACATAATATTGTACCTAAATTATTTAGAATGAAGAATCTACTGTTACTAAATGTTATAAAAAAAAACAATATTTATAATCGCCCATTTAATGTCTTATCCATTATTTAGCATTTCTTTGCTTAGTTATGAGAGGTGGATCAAAAAATAAGTTACACTCTTGCCGTGTTCTTGAACTGAAAGGGATATATTAATGTCTTGTGGTGGCAGCACTGGTTGTGTTGTCTTCACGCACCCCCAGCAGCAATTCTGTATGACATTCAGTACATGTGTAATGTTGTTGTCAATATGGCATGTCCTCTAGAAGAGAAGAAGTGTGTTCAGTAATCCGAACTGGTCCACAGTTTTTGAAACAAATCATCACAGGGGATGAGAGTTGGGTGCTTCATTACACTCCTGGGACTAAACAAGCATCACATGAACAGAGATACAAAAATTCACCCCAGCCAAAAAAAAGTGAAAACATCCTCACATGTTTGAAAGGTTATGCTGACAGTCTTTTTCAATTCTGAGAGAGTTATTTACAGTGAATTTTTACCCTGAGGAACAACAATCAATGCCGAATCTTACTGTGAGACTTTACAAAAATTTTGTAACATAAAAGACCCGGAAAATTCAGTGATGGGGTCATTTTTCTTCATGATAATACTATATCCCATTCAGCTCATGACAAAGGAGTTACTGCAAAAATTCAAAAGGAAAGTGTGGTCTCATCCGCCTTATAGCCCTGACCTAGTACCCTGCGACTACCACTTGTTTGGTCCTCTCAAGTGAGACCTGTGAGGGGAGCATTTTGCTAATGATAATGAACTGAAGGAAATGGTTCTTACTGGTTGAAGGAAACTGAACAAAATTTTTATAAGAGTGGAACTGAAAAACTTGTCACAACATATGAAAAGTGCTTAGAAAAACTTGATGATTATGTAAAAAAATATATAAAAATATGTAGTTTTTTGTTGAATAAAAAAAAAATTGTCTTATAAATATGTGTTTGTTTCATAGAGGGGGTGTAACTTACCTTCTGATCATTCCTTGTATGAGTGAGCTCCAGACTCAGCAGCTACCAATTGGTTTGACAAATTTTCAATAAAATTAAATCTTTTAAAAATTAGTACTCATTTGCTCCTGCTTCATTATTTATCTATATAATAATACATTTCAATTACATGATACACTTACCTTTATTTATCATTTACTATTTTTTATCAACATTTTATATTGAGAATTTTTAATTGTGTATGTAAATTTTTAGTGTTTTTACACTAAAAAATATTAATTAATATTAAAAAAATATTATTATTACATTATATAAATAATTATTTTTTTTTATTTTTTGTAAAGCATAGTTGATTAAAGCTTTAGAAAACAAAATATTAGGTACCTGGAGTTTTTATTATTTACTCATTTACAAAAAAAAAGTGATTCTATTTTTTTCAATAATTACTAAAACTAGGAAAAATGATCAGAAACAAGACTACATCCTTAGTAAAATTTTTAGCAAAATTATTAATTCTGAACTATTATTTAAAAAAAAACAAAAATATTAAAGTAATTTCTAAACTATTATTTAACTAAATTCAGCAGAAATGTATCTTAAAACTAGATTAAGCCTAAGGTGAGTAAAGTACACACCAGCTAATATAGCTGCTATATAACTAATTCTGAAATAAAAAAGATTCTAAAATGAGATTATTTTAACACATAGTATTACTCACCAAGTGCTAATGATAGTTCTGAAATAGAATTATCAGTAAGATTAAGGCGTCGTAATGATGTAACTGTATATAATGCATCAGGCACACGAGGTAAATCATTATGGCTGAGGTCAACATCAGTCAATTTAGTTAACGTTTCCAGACTTGCAGGCATATTGGTTAATGTACGTTGTGTATTTCTCATATGAAGAGTTTCAAGTTCAGTCAGCGAAGGCAGTTGCCTAACAGAAAAAATAAAATAAAACAGAAATATTTTTAATAAAACAAAATTAAAATGTACTACACATTTTTGTGATCACAACAGCTACACTCTTACATAAAATAAAGAAATCTTAAAGAAATATCTATATGGCATGAGAACGAACTCATTCCTTTTGGTGGATAAAAAATAAATTATGCATAATACTGACTTCAAAGGAAGTATAAAATACGACTTAACATAAGAGCATAAAAAGTAAACATATTAGTACCACTTACACTAAATTCCACACAACAACCAGTATTTGACATATCTAATAAAAATGACTATGATTATTCTCATACTGTCTGAAATTCATAGAATTTAATGAAATCTTGACGTTTAACATTATTACTGTATATACTGACCTCAGCTGGAAATGTCCAAGTGGATTGTTATTAAGTATTAATATTTGCAGGTTGGCCAATCGTCTCATCTGCGGTGGTAAAGTTTCAAGTTGATTGTGGCTCAAATCAAGAAATAATAAATCAGTAAGATTCATAAACAACGTATTTGGTATTGATGATATGCTGTAAATGAATAATAATAAAAATTAGATTAAACAAAAAATTGAAAGTTTGATTTCAGATTTTAGGTGTATGCATGTTTTCATATTCTACATTATTATTCAGTAAAAATCCTAGTTACAAGCATTATATAATAAAATGATATTTTTATTAAATCAATTATAAGTGGATTTATAAAAATGAGGCGAGTTTTTTAATAAGTAAGGTCCTTTTGAATTTGTCGCCTATATACATAATGTAAACAGATGGCGCTTGCATAGCTCAATCATTTCAACCAATTGTCAGCTGTTAACAAAAATATTTTAGTAATTCTGTTATTAGTCATTTATATTAATCAATTTATAATGAAAACTATAAATATGATTCCGCCAAGTGAAGCAAAATGAATAATCAGATTTTTGATGGCAAAAAACAATTTGCAGCTGAAATTCACAGGCAAATTTGCGACACTTACAAGTTGAATATTTTAAGTAACCCTAAAGTAAGACAGTGGCTATTCATTTTGAGAAGGGTGAATAAACATTCATGATGAAGAACATAGCAGCAGACCATCTATAATGGAAAATTTGATTGAAAAAGAAATTCAGAAAACCAGTGTTTCATCAAGTCACAATTGTTAATAACATTTCATGATCTTTGATTTATGAAGTTTTGCCTGAAAAACTGGGCTATAAAAATTGTGTGCCAGATGAGCACCAAAGATGTTAACAGATGCACACAAAGATAAAATCTTGCTGCAGCACATAAATCTTTGTGGCATTATGAAAATGAAGATGATAGATGAATTGTTTGATTACATTATCAGAAATGAAAAATGAATTCTTACTTGAATGTCAAGAGAAAGGAACAGTTGATGCAATGCTGGCATTCATCATCTCCAGGACTGAAAAAACCAAACAAGAACATTAGTAAAAGCTGTATTTTGTGACAAAAAGGGAGTCTTACTTGTCAAATTTAGTGATCAGAGAACTACTATGAATACCAATGTACATTCCTAAATGTTAAAAATCTTAGAAAAGTTTTAAAAAACTAAATGATGTGGGATGCTTTACATGAGATTTTGTTTTTGCATGACTATGATTATCTACTCATGGTGAATGAGACAGTGAGATGATTGAAGAAATTTTCAATCTCAAAAATCATCCACTCTGTAACCCTGAATTAGCTCTCAGAAATTATTTTCTTTTTCTTCATCTTAAGCAGCAGCTTGCAATACAAGGTTTGACAATGACAGTAAATTGAAAACTGGCATTACTGCACAAGTTAAGTTTCTAGTGGTGAAAGAGAGAAAGTTTTAAATGAATAGTTATACATATATACAAGTACATTTTGCCATTCCGATTATTATTCACAAAAATCATTATAAAATTATAAGTAAGTAAAATGGTACAAACTTGTTATGGCTGAGATTGAGCACTAATAAACTCTTGGCTTGATCAAGACCATCAGGAACTTCACGTAAAACATTATGACTGAGATCAAGTGTAGTCAATTCTTCATTTCTAAAAAGCTCAGCTGGAATACCAGAACTTTTAACCTTATTACGTCTTATATTAAGTGATCTGAGACTAGATAGCTCAGTCAGTTCACCATACAATCGTTCTAAATCATTCTGCACTAAAGATAGATGTTCCTGAAAAAAAAGAAGATATATAAATACCAGAGTTCTTCAAATTTGACACCCTAAATTTAATACATAATTTCTGGAAAAATAAAAATATCCAATAGAAATATTAAAATACTATATAATTTATTTATTATAAACTACAGTTAGTCAAGTATTTTGTATATATCAATAATTTTCATTAATCTCATCCTATTTTGAAAAATTAATATAAAAAGTTAAATAGAAACTACTTACAATTTATTGAATAATCCAAATATTCAGTAAAACACCTAAATCAAAAGCACTTATAGTGCTCAATCATATAGTGTATCAAAAACACTATAGTTTGTATTACAGTACCTCAAATGTAATGTAATTACCTACGTGTGTATTTTGCTTTATACATAAGGTATTTTATAACTAATCACAGTAATTTTTCGTGACTAAACAGTGTGTCTCATTAGCTTTCTATGTTGTTGTTGAGTCATCATCATCATCAGTTTCATCTGAGTCAGATTCATTTGCATCACTGTGGTTCCAAAATACATTGTCTTCAGAACCATCCAATGCATTTGACAAGCAGCACTTCAAGAATGACTTTTTATCTACTTTCTGATGATAAATCATTTCAAGTTTTCAAAACCCATTTTACAATCATAGCTGTTGATGCCTGGTGAAAGGGGATGATCATTTTCAGTCAACCACTGATTGTATTGTGGATGAATATATCTTTAAAAGAATTATTAACCCCAACATCCAATGGTTGAAATTGACTCGTCATACCTACAGGAATTACAACTAAATCGCATTTTCCATTTGTCAGTTTTGTTTTAATGTTGCCAGACAAATGACCACAAAAAGCATCTATGACAATGACCACTAACACAATATTTCATTTCAGAAGTCCCCCTGGTCTACGTTCCCATACACATCCTAATCAATCTTGTATTAGATTGCTCATCATCCAGACATTCTGTTGAGTTCGAACAATTACACAATCTCAAAAACCTTTCTTTTGGCACAGTTTTCCTGTTCGGAATTACATATGGCAATAATTTATTTCCATTGGTAGTAAGCACTTAACATAACAGTTACTCTTACTTTCGCATATCCAGTTGTTTTTACCATTACTTTTTTTTGTCCCTTCTCACTAACTGTGAAGTTTGGTGGCATATCAAAGAACACAGCAAATTCATCATCATTACCGATTTGACTGAGACAGTATTGTTTCTTTAATTGTAGACAGATTATGTAACATTGATACTGCACTAATTTATGCTCATAATCTGATAGTAACTTCTGGAAAATGGAGGTTCTGCGATGCAATGACAGACACTGCCTTTTCATGAATTTCTCACACCATCCATGGCTAGTTATAAATTGAAGACCATTATTCCCGGCAAATTCCCTGGCCTTTAACATCAGTCAATCTTTTGTCACTGGAAGAACTTTTGTGTGGAGTTCCTTCAAATATGCCAAAACAGCAGCATGAATTTCTGGATACTTTCTGTGTTTTGGTCCCAAAAAAAATTTCTTCGTTCACTTATACCCAAATAATTTTTGTTTCATACAGTGTCATCAACGCAAATTTGCTTCATTTACTGAGAACTGTTTACTGGCAGCATGATTTCCAATCGATTCAGCGCATAAAGCAACCTTGCGTTTTAAGTCTGTCATATGTGAAACGCTTTACCATGATGAATAAAATGGTTAAAAAACACAAAAAATAGGTAGAATGGAACGGTTATGAAAAACAAACCGATTTACAACTACAATAATATACTGTATACCTGTTCAACATTGAATGGTGGTTAGACAGGAAACGTAAAGAATGTATGTCATCATGCATGAAGCACATGCACAAATTCCAGAATGATGACTCATTACTAAGTTATGATATCAAAAGCGATAAAGCTGTTGAGATGTAAAGCTATTTGAAATAAGTCATCTTTCTAGAAATTTGTGTACATTCTATACAGAATGAAACTTTATACAGAGAACTTTCATGTTCCCTGTCTGGTCTCCATTTGATGCTGAATAAACATATGGATTCAAAAACTTCAGCTTTACACCGATTAACTATGCATTTATGTCAAATGGCATTAGACCTCCAATTGAAGACGTTTTGACCATTTAAACTGTAAAAAATGCTGCATCTTAAATTCGAAGCAGTATAGTATATAAATGTAATAAATCAAAGAAACTTAAAAATTTTTTTATACTTTGCCATAAAACTAAATATAAATAATACACAAAATTTTCTCATGATAAAAACAGAATATAACATTTTTGCTGTAATCTTGAATATCAAGATAGATATTTTATGAATAAACAATAATACAATATTAAGAAGCCATTTATTTTTAATGAAATTTATATATGATTTCCACAGATAGAAACATAATATAACTGTTTTTATAAACTAGTGCAATGGGAGAACTCAGCAAGCGATTCAACCTCAGGTTGGGCTTTTTATTCACTGGATAAGAAAATGTTTTTAGATAAGTTAAAAGACAGTGCCTCCCCAATCAAATAATAAAAGTATCAAGGATACAGAAAGACTCTCATATTAATCAAAAGGACCCAGTAAGTGTCTAAATAAAACCCACAGATAAAATAAATGCAGAATGGCTAAGAAATAAGATAATGAAAATCTACCCATGGTACATCTGAACCTCTCGGAGTACAGTGAATGTCCAATTATGTGGTGTATCCACTAGCTGAGAGCATTACTGACTAATAATTTTAGATTTAGCAGATTTAGCAGAGATTTAGCTTCTCTATCCAAAATCCAAGAACTTAAGATTTCCTAAGGAAGACTCCTGGCCTTCTCCAGCAATGTGTGTCAAGTAGATGTATCCTACTTTAGTACAATCCATTCAACTAACTTCCTACTGGAAAAAAAATTAGTCTTTAAAAAATGTATTACTTAAAGTAATAAAATTATATATAAACTCACCAACTTCATCAAGTTGCCCAACTCTTCTGGTATTTGACCAAGAGAAGATCTGTCCAACTTAAGCCACTGGACACCTGACATATGACGTACAGATTTTGGAAATCTTCCATCCTACAACAATAATTAAATGAGTTATACAGTTTTTTCTTGTGACTTATAACTTCAAGTCATGTTGTCAGCTAGATTACAATTCAGCAGTCTTTAACACTATCAGGTGATTGTAAGAAAGAACACTGCTACTTTAGTGAGCAATCTACTATCATCATGAAGTCTAAAGTAGCACCATCCCATCTATTCGATTAGCATCCCACCCACTTTATTTTAAATAGTAAACTAATATGATAAAATGTATACCAATTGTACATAATTTATATATTTAATGTTAATTAAACAAGGTTAGCAAGTGAACAAACATTAGGATATATTTAGTTAGATAAGTTTGTTTCCATGTACTGAACTTCATATCCATATAACCTAACACTTGCTAACCTCGTTTAAGTAATATTAAATATTCAAATTATTTACAATTATATAAACAAGTGTATGGTAGACCATATGTACTGTAGTGGTGGACTTAATGATGATGGTAGACTGCATAATCTCAATGACAAAAGTAAACTAGAAATAAAAGCATTCAAATCCATATGAAAGTTACACTTCTAACTAGTATTAACTTAGATCACCAACAATGCAATATGACAGTAATAATGTGATCACAAATGACATTAAGGAAGTGTTCCATATTTATGTGTTGAATGATGATTTAATTTTGAATATATTACTATTAAATATTATACATATATATGGAATTCCTCATCAAGACATGGATTCCACAGACAAACAAGAGAAATACTTGGGGTTGTTTTACTTATAAAATTACTATTATAATTTTATACTCAACCTATAATCCAAAATAATGGAAGATATGGGTGCTACATAATATATTATAGAAAAAAAAAAGAAAAAATATACATATATATAAATATGAACCAACTTAATCCAACCAAGTACTTTAATAAGAAAACTTTTACCTTATTTTTATTTTCTAATAATTTTTAAGATAGTACTTTCACAGTATACAGCATCATCAGTCATATATAAAATTTGTATACAATTACATATTAAACAGAAAATATTAGAAATACATATGCTTATGCAAAAGCATATGAAATCAACTAAAAATAAAATAAAATCATATAATAACCTACCTGTATCTGGCTAGCCAAATACAGGTTATTATATGCTTTTATTTTATTTTTACTTGACTTCTTATGCCTTTGCATATGTATTTTTAATTTTGTGTTTAATATGTAACTGTATACAAATTTTATATACTACAGATGTTGCAGGATCCCGCGAAAGTACTCATAAAAATTATAAGAAAATAAAATAATAAATAAAAAATAAGGTAAGAGTTTTTTTATTTCTGTACTTGGGTGGATTATGTGGATTTATATTATATTTAATTATTAGTGCATAGGTGATATGAGTCTTGAAAGGATTGATTTTGAAAAAAAAAAATAATAAAATTTTAATCAAAAATATAAGTGGATATTAAATCTCAAGCAGATAACATTTTTCAATGTCACACAAATTATTATTAAGTCATGATGTATTTCAAGATAACAATTTTCATATAAAATATATTAAAAAAGTTACTTAAGTTCATTAAATATTAACAAGAAAAACCCATATGATAATTTTTACATTCTTCAAAAACCATGTCATTTT
This sequence comes from Lycorma delicatula, assembly GCF_047948215.1. NCBI lineage: Eukaryota > Metazoa > Arthropoda > Insecta > Hemiptera > Fulgoridae > Lycorma > Lycorma delicatula. The sequence continues at coordinate 154,020,708 of NC_134458.1, forward strand.
CAACTTTTCTTTGACATTTAAAATAGGATTGGCTCTTTATAACCAACCTAAAGATATATCTGTATCCAGTAAATGTTAATCAGTTAAAATTGATAGTTTGGCAATTATTTATAGTTAATGCCACAACTTTATATGAGAAGTTATTTGTTAACCAATTAACTAGCACATCTTTAAACACACAAAGGCTGGAATTCAGTGATTCTCAAAAAAACTAATTCACCAGTTGCAAAGATAACAGTCAAAAACATAAAAAATCCCATCAGTTTCAAGAATATTTTAATCTTATTGGAAGTAAACTACTAAATGGAAGTAATTTATTAATTTCATTATTATTTTTTATTAAGCTAGTCTAACTTAGAATACTGTATTCTTTAACAACTTTATGAAATGATCAAGTGTTTCTTATCAAGACTAAGACCCACTCTTGAAGAAATACCATTTACTAAAGTAAAATGGAAATTCAGATTTAGATAAAAGAAGCTGTATTTTTCTTCATTTCTGTAGCAATGCAACTAATTAGTTCTGGTATGAATAGTTAAATTTACAAAATAAATAATTTATTTACTTAAAAGGCCCATATCGCTTCAAAATGGCAGTCACATTCAGGTTAAATTAAATCTGAAATAAGAAAACAACTGATATGGAATATTCCAAACCAGTTAATTTTTATAGATTTTATTACTTCTTTAAAATACGTCAAATTACTCTGGTATTTCTTTTCTTAATGAAAGTACAGTAACAATTTCGGCCAGAAAGGAAGAGTATCATGACAGATCAATGAATAAGTTAAACAAAGAAGTTTTTCAGGTAAAAAGATTTAATACAATATAAAAAGTTAAAATACGTAACAAACTATTAACTTTTTAGTCATTCATATCACCTGAACCAAAGATTTTATTTTATGATGATCTAAAAAAAATATATAAATAAACCAGCCTATCAAATAACCATTGTACTTACACTGAAATCATTTCGGCTAAAATCAACACCTCGTACGAATGGTAATACACCAGTATTTGCCATAGTAATTTTAAAAAGTGATTAATAAAAAGAAATTTAAATTATAAATATCTAAAACTACGTTATTAACCACTACAATAACCTGAAACCACCGCTCGTATTTACATCGTGAACAGATGAGTGGTAATTCGTAATCAGTGCCTTTTTGATTGACAATCTCATAGTGTAAAGTGAATAAATAATTTTTTTTGAATTTATCGGTAAAATATTTAAATCATAAAACAATGCAACATATTTCCTAAAATGTCTTAAATAAATTCAATTTTGAATGAAGATTACACTAATTGGTTTCTGAACTTTATTTTTATTTCATTATTACGCTGGCAGCGGCACGTGTTGCAGATTGGTTCATAACCTTATCGTCTACGTACGAGCAAATCATTTAGTAGATTATTTTATCAAGAAATTGTAAACTTTTTGTGATGGATGTGCATATAAATGGTGTTGTAATTCCTGGTGATAAAGTGACTGATATTGATAAAATTGCAGAATCGTCAAAAGTAATTTTAGGTCCTGGGTTGAGACGTTTTGAAGGTAAAGTGTTGATTACTAAAAGTGGTATTTTAAAACAACGTGGTCATATTACGTTTTGGGTTGACTGTCAACAGAAAAGATATGTACCATCTTGTGGAGAATTCGTCATTGGAATTGTTACTAATAAAGCTGGGGATTATTTTAAGGTTGACATCGGATCGAGTGAAATGGCTGCTTTGAGTTATTTATCATTTGAGGGGGCGACCAAAAAGAATCGTCCAGATATTAATGTTGGAGACGCATTATATACCAAAATTTTAAGTGCAAATAAAGACATGGAACCAGAATTAGTGTGTGTCGATTCTGACTGGAAAAAAGGGTTTGCCGGACTTTTGGATACGAGAGGGTTTATATTTACTTGCAGTTTAAACCTAGTTCATAAAGTTTTGTCTTGCTGTAACGAGTTATTCAATATTTTAGGTAGATTAGTGCGCTTTGAAGTGGCAGTCGGAATGAACGGTAGGATATGGATTAAATCAGAAAATTACAGATACACATTAGCAATTATAAATACAATTTTATCTGTCGAGTTGATGACTAAGGAAGAAATGTTAAAAAGATGTCCATTTATTTTTTTAAATAAACTGGAAATAGTTTAATAAAATTTGTACATTTGCTTTCCCTTTTCAAGGTTTCATATTTATATTAACAAGTTTATAAGTACACTTAAATTTTCTGCATGCATTAAATATTATTAAACAGCCCATGCTATTTTTTACAAAACTACTAAAAGTTTTTTTACGTAATTGAAGAGGATATTAAATTCAAATTGTTTATTTTTACTTTCTATGTTATTATTATGAAACTGTATATTAAATTCAGATTGTATATTTTTTACTGGCCTCTGTGGCACAAGTGGTAGTGTCTTGGCCTTTTATCTGGAGGTACCGGGTTCGAATCCTGGTCCGGCATGGCATTTTCACACACACTACTAATCATTCATCTCATCCTCTGAAGCAATACCTAACAGTGGTCCCAGAGTTAAAAAAAAAATGATTGTGTGTTTGTACTTTTTATATTATTGTTATGTAACTGTATATTTCACAATATTACAGTCTGTTTTGATGTCCATTTTTTATGTATTTTTAAAATATTGTTTGTAAATGCAATAAGTAATGATAAGATGCCATTAATATTGTATACCTAGTAAATGGACAGCCATTTAGTAAATTCAAATACAATTACACATTTAGTAGTACACTTTACATGCATCTTCTAATTTTCTTAATTTTAGTTAGAAAAAACATCAACTGTAAAAATAAGTTTGTGTTACAGTGAGCATTAGTGAACATTAGCACCAGTCTGTGAAGTTGAACCCACGGAGTTGGCCTAGTGGTGAATGTGTCTTCCCAAATCAGCTGATTTGGAAGTTAAGAGTTCCAGCGTTCAAGTCCTAGTAAAGGCAGTTACTTTCATACGGATTTGAATACTAGATTGTGGATACCAGTGTTCTTTGGTGGTTGGGGTTCAATTAACCACACATTTTGGGAATGGTTGAATTGATACTGTACATGACTACACTTCATTTACATTCATACATATCATCCTCTGAAGTTAATACCTGAATGGTAATTCCCAGATGCTAAACAGGAAAAAGAAAGAAAAGTCTGAAGTTGACTGCAAGTGACAGAAACCACTATAAGTTAAAAAATGTATTTTTGTTTGATTTGTAAATAAAGATTAGTAATATTTAATAACTTGCACCACAGTTTGTCTTTGAAAGAATCATTAAAAATTTTTACTAAAGTTCAAATATTCATTTTTTATTTCATAAGATTTTGTTTTTAATGGTTCATGTTTTTGAACTTCTTTTTTCATTTTAATTTAATTTTAATAAGAAGCATTTACTTAGCGGCTACTTTATACTAGCCGCTATATCCATAGTATAATGTCTTCTGATCATATAACTGAGTTTATGTTCTTAATATTATGTATAATTTTAGAACATTCAATTTAAAACATTTATTAGCCTCCCAGCAGTTAATTAGATTAGGTTGGTTTATGTTTGGTTAGATTATGTTGATATCATGCAAAGTTCATTATACAGAATCATTAGTTACCGAACTGAACTGTAATCTAAACCTAAAATCTAATCTTAAGCATGAATTACAGAAATTAAAACTTGAATTACAGTAATAAAACATGATAATGACATACTGTCAACTAATAAACAATGATTTGTTACTAGATGCCTAATGCCATCTATTGGAGTCTTACAAAACAGATGTATTTGAAGCAGACATAGTACTATATCTGCTGGGCATATAATGGAGTTTAACTCTTGATTGACAGCATTTATATGGCCTTATTAGTAACCTAAAAACCCAGTTGATTTAATCTGATAACAAATTTAATTTTTTTATGCTGTTTATAAAATTAAACAGGTACAACATAAATATTATAATTGACTATATATTCAAAGTGTTTCTTAATTGTTTAAGATGAGTATCATTAAAAAAACAATAAGTCTGCTGAAGAAAGTTGTATAATTAGCTCTGGAAAAAAACATTTTACAAGGCCCAACCAGCCCCTGGATCCCCACAGAGCTCACTTCACTCGCCATTCCCATCTAGCCAGAGTGCTCTGTCCCCTGGACCCCTGCAGTGCTCATCACCCTCCTGGTTGTTAGAATAATAATGATAAATACAAATTAAAATATTCAGGCTTTATAGAAATATGATAAAAAAACTAAATTACAAAAGACAGGATTACAGAACACGGCAGGATTATTTTTTTCAGCAGCCATTTTTATTTGCGCAGATTTATTTTTTCCACAAATAACATGCCCTTGCAGAAAACCATTTAATTCCCTTATTTATAAAGATATAATAATAATTTAAAAACCAGATTGTTCAGCATTAAATTGTCTAAAATGATTGTTTAAACTATTTTCTTATAGGTATTAAGGAAGTTTAAAAAAAAATATATATATATACATGAAATGAATTTATAATTAAAATTCAATTTTTGAGGCCAGTATTTTTCATGAAGGAAAAGTTTCACATTGATTATTTTTATAAGCTTTTATTTAACTTGCTTTAGTTATAATCAAATCTTGCAACTGCTATATCTTTTTATCTATCGTATGAAAATCAATGAAATTTGGTACACATATGTAACTTCGATGACAATATAATGCTACAGTGTCAGCATTTTGATATGACCCTCCCCCACCCCCGCAACGCACTACCTCTACGCTAAATTCATGCATATTACTTAAAATTTTTATTTCTCATCAACTATTGTATGAAAATACTTATTCGATAAGATTGTTATAAAAAACTGCGCCACGCTTTTATTTAACTAAATATTTTATTTACTTTTAATTTTAAAACTTAGTAATTATTACTTTTATTTATTGGTTATTTATTAGATATTTATAATCGTATTTGTTAATATATTATATTTTTTGTTTAAAATGATCAATTTGATTTAATTCTTATTTTTTACTTTTTAGAGGGTTTTTCTAATTTGTTTTTATTAATATTAGTTAAATAAAAGCTTTTTAAAAAATAATTTTTTATATGTTATCAAATACATTTTTGTATTTTTTTTTTTATTTTCTGTCAAACTTATCTTATAACATGGCTTTGAACTTAAGTGTCAGCCAGGAGACTTATGTCCTCTTTTCCTAGAGGCCTTCAAAGATGACTGATTGGCTGTTTTAAATAATTTTCAGTGCCTTATATCTAAAAAGGGACTGAGTGAAAAATTTGATAATTTTACAGGAAACACTTATTCCAAACATAAACATGCTGTGTAAATTTGATTACCGAGACTATCCAGTTTAGGAGTTAACAGAGGACCAAATTTGGTTGAAAATGGCCAAGTATTTTCACACTTTAAGAATGTGGCAATAAGTTTATAATGTCAGTATATTAGGTGTTTTTTACTAATAAAACATCAATATCATTCCAGTAGTATATGATACAAGTTTATTGTACAAAAAACCATAAAATTTTTATTTTATTAGAGCATAAAGAATAAAATCCATTAATATGGTTTAACTAAAAGTGAAGGTTGATAAATAAAATTTTAGTCGTACTTAAGTCATAATTTTTTTAAATATTAAAAATTGATGAGATTTCATTGCACAACTTTTCTGATATATTGTATGTTCTTCCTGATATGGTTGTTAATTCTGAGTAATTTTTCTCAAAACATTCTTTACAGGATCCTAAACAATGTTGTTTTTTGATAACTGAAAAGATGATTTGGGACCTGATGGAGAAAAAAATGAATCAGACATTGGTTTGGTTCATTTTTCTCACAACGATGAAAAACGTTTTCAAAAATGAACGTTTTCTTCATTTTTCTCCTTCACTCTTCCAATCCATCATTTAACATCATAGATACAAGCAATGTTATCTTGGATTCCTAAAGAGTTTGTGTTAGTAAACAGAAAAGATGTTTGATGGTCTTCAAATTTCTCTATCTTGATGTGGGATAACGACGTATTTGGCTATCACTTAAAGGAATTAACTGATTGTAATTTCTTGTACCTTTTACTTGTAAGTAACATTCAAACCTCTATTTAAGTTTGTCCTCTGTGGTCTGCATTTCTTCTGATAGGAAAAATTTTATACCTGTAATTTTGTTATTGCAAAATTTAAATTTAATTATTGTAATTAAAATTTGGTCCTTATATGGCCTTTGTAGGCTTGCCCTTGTTACCTCTCGCTTAGTTGTGCCTCCATTTCCATCACAAGAGTTCTTACCATGAGAAGAAACAAAGAAGTTCCACTTGGCCGATATTCCAAAATCGTTTGTATTTTGGCATAGATTGATGTAGTTGTTCTTTATGTTTATATTGGCTACTGGCACCTTTGATAAAATATATCAATTTCATTACATCAAATAGCACACTTTTAATATAATTTATTAGATTTTGTTGGTAAGTGTGTACAGCAGTAGTATCATGAGAAAGACTAACACTTATTGTACATAAGTTCATACAACAAACTGCCTTCTTTTTTGAAGTAAAACACAAATTGATGCAGAGAAGCCTGTGAGTTGGTCCAATGAAAGCCTTGAATTTCATCTTGAATGGTGAAGGTGTAATTTTCATTAAAGCTGATAATGAGACATTCACTGTCATCAAGATTTTCTTTGAGTTCCCTGAAATAATTGGATTGAACTTTAGAAATAAAGTAATGTGACTTTAAAGTCATGAGTTTTTCTGCCACTGGAATCATAAACTTATCACTTGGTTGGATTTGTGTAAAGAGTTCAGCCCTATCAGTTTGCACCCATGGTTTGAATGAAATTTCATCCGGAAAATTGTAAATTTATTGAAATAAAGTCACCTGTGCAGTTTCTGGCCCAGGACACTCTTCAAGTCATTCAACATACTCTTCTTTTTCACAGTCTCATACAAGGAATTCGATCATATCCCTGTAACTTCCATTAAGCTTCACATACTCTATCATTAATTTAGCATTTTGATGATATTTTCAGACTGTGTGTACCAGATGAACCTGGCAGAACACACCATTTTGGCTGCAAAGAACAAAACATTGACCACCCTATTTTATGATCAAGGTATTTTAGCTTATACAGACTGAAGAGCTCAAATAGGGAGATCAATATTAATCACTTTTGTGTAAGTACTTTAATGTTGTTTATGTGTGTTGAAATATATTCTTTCTTCCCTGGACACAATTGACTTTTCATCTTTTTCTTGACCATGAATTTGGCAAAAGGCCAAATTTTGATTTTATCATCTTCACTAGCCAATTTACATTTTCTTTGAGTTTTACAATCAGACTTTTAATACTCATTTACCTGTGTGCTACAACTAGGCTGATTTTATCTCCAAAGTCCTTGCCAAATGAGGTTTCCAATTTTCTTTTTACAGCAGACACGATTTCTTTTTTTTTTCTGTAGTGTGGAATGTCTTTGTTTTTTATTTAATTTCATTATTTTACAAATAGGAGTTCTAATGCTAAAAAAATGTTAATTATAGTTGTGAATTCATAAAGGTATTATTACTAACCCTTGGTAAAAATATTACAATAATAAAAAATGTTCAGCAACCAAAATTATTTTTATTGTACGATTTAAAATGGATTGGTCCCTTTGCAATCTGTTCAACAAGTGAACAATAAGCACCCTACCCCCAGTGGCCCAATGAGATAAGAATGATATATAAATGAAGTGTAGTCTTGTATTAAAATTTATTTGCTTAGAAAGATGCCCAAGAAGTACAATATGCAAACCATGTTTAACTGGTTTTTTGTGAGTTTTTAAGGGATCACAACACTTCTTCCAAATATGTGATTGAATTTTTCTAAATAATTAAATTTCTGATAATGACAAATATTTTTAATTTTAACATAAATTCTTAATTTTAATAGGTTTTGCTCTTCTGGCAATTCATTTATGATAATTACCTTTTCAGGGACTGGCTTATAATCTTATTTATGACATTGTTCATTTATCACTTCACCCGCATAACAAACATTTGTAATAAATGATTAACTGCTCTACATAAATATATCCTAAAGGCCAAAACAAAATAACTACAGTAAATAATTTTAAAAGAAAGAAACCATTTTAAATGAAATCAAAGCACATGTCACTCCACCAACTCAACTGCTCAATTGAAATGATCCCGCTTGTACCACAGGTTTTGTGTGGTTGGATCGGGTAGGGGGAAGGTTCATGTCTCAACAAGCTCAAGCATGATTATCTTTTGCTACAAGTCAATATGCTTTATTCCAAGCTATAATGAAAATAGTTTTTTTCCTACAATGACTATTTGTACTTTCTTTAACTATGTGTTTCTGGCCCAGGACACTCTTCAAGTCATTCAACATACTCTTCTTTTTCACAGTCTCATACAAGGAATTCGATCATATCCCTGTAACTTCCATTAAGCTTCACATACTCTATCATTAATTTAGCATTTTGATGATATTTTCAGACTGTGTGTACCAGATGAACCTGGCAGAACACACCATTTTGGCTGCAAAGAACAAAACATTGACCACCCTATTTTATGATCAAGGTATTTTAGCTTATACAGACTGAAGAGCTCAAATAGGGAGATCAATATTAATCACTTTTGTGTAAGTACTTTAATGTTGTTTATGTGTGTTGAAATATATTCTTTCTTCCCTGGACACAATTGACTTTTCATCTTTTTCTTGACCATGAATTTGGCAAAAGGCCAAATTTTGATTTTATCATCTTCACTAGCCAATTTACATTTTCTTTGAGTTTTACAATCAGACTTTTAATACTCATTTACCTGTGTGCTACAACTAGGCTGATTTTATCTCCAAAGTCCTTGCCAAATGAGGTTTCCAATTTTCTTTTTACAGCAGACACGATTTCTTTTTTTTTTCTGTAGTGTGGAATGTCTTTGTTTTTTATTTAATTTCATTATTTTACAAATAGGAGTTCTAATGCTAAAAAAATGTTAATTATAGTTGTGAATTCATAAAGGTATTATTACTAACCCTTGGTAAAAATATTACAATAATAAAAAATGTTCAGCAACCAAAATTATTTTTATTGTACGATTTAAAATGGATTGGTCCCTTTGCAATCTGTTCAACAAGTGAACAATAAGCACCCTACCCCCAGTGGCCCAATGAGATAAGAATGATATATAAATGAAGTGTAGTCTTGTATTAAAATTTATTTGCTTAGAAAGATGCCCAAGAAGTACAATATGCAAACCATGTTTAACTGGTTTTTTGTGAGTTTTTAAGGGATCACAACACTTCTTCCAAATATGTGATTGAATTTTTCTAAATAATTAAATTTCTGATAATGACAAATATTTTTAATTTTAACATAAATTCTTAATTTTAATAGGTTTTGCTCTTCTGGCAATTCATTTATGATAATTACCTTTTCAGGGACTGGCTTATAATCTTATTTATGACATTGTTCATTTATCACTTCACCCGCATAACAAACATTTGTAATAAATGATTAACTGCTCTACATAAATATATCCTAAAGGCCAAAACAAAATAACTACAGTAAATAATTTTAAAAGAAAGAAACCATTTTAAATGAAATCAAAGCACATGTCACTCCACCAACTCAACTGCTCAATTGAAATGATCCCGCTTGTACCACAGGTTTTGTGTGGTTGGATCGGGTAGGGGGAAGGTTCATGTCTCAACAAGCTCAAGCATGATTATCTTTTGCTACAAGTCAATATGCTTTATTCCAAGCTATAATGAAAATAGTTTTTTTCCTACAATGACTATTTGTACTTTCTTTAACTATGTGGGCTTGAGTTGTAATGCATAAGCCAACACATTATAAAAATTAAGTACTGGTAATTAAATTAGAATATTTTATCATAAATATTTTTGGCCTTAAACAATCAGAACACGGTGTTTTATACTTATGTACTTATTAGTCATTTAGAATTATTATTAAATCATGTTTAACCTTATCTAACCATAGATATTGAGGTTCTGGTAGGTAAAGAAATAAATTACCATTATCAGCTGCCTAAAAACTCAGCACATTTTTGACCAAATTTGGTGCTCTGTAAATCCTAAACTAGGTAAATCTTGATGATCAAATTTATACAGCATGTTGTTCATGTTTGGAAGAAATGTTTTCTTGTAAAATTTTTCACTCAGTCCCTTTTTAGATATAAGGACTGAAAATGGTTGAAAACAGCCAACCGGCCATCTTTGAAGGCCTCTAGAAAAAAAAGTATATAAGTCTTCTGGCTGAAACTTAAGTTCCAAGCCATGTTATAAGATAATGTTGAAGAAAAAAATAATCAGTGTGAGATAATTTTCCTTCACGAAAAATACAGGCCTTGAAAATTGAATTTTAATTATAAATTTTTATATATATATATATACACACACACACACACTATATTTTTACACTTTTACCAACTTCTGTAATACTTATAAGAATATAGCTTAAACAATCATTTTAGAAAATTTCATGCTTAACATTCTGATTTTTAAATTATCACGATATCTTTACAAATGAAGGAGGTACATGTTTTTCCGCAAAACATGTTATTTGTGAAAAATAAGGAATCTGCACAACTAAAAATAGCTACCAAAAAAAATTTTAATTACTGTTTTGCATTCATAAAGGTAAAAATATTACAACAATAAAAAATGTTTAGCAACCAAAATTATTTTAATTGTATGATTTTAAATGGATTGACCCCATTGCAATCTGTTCAAAAAATGAACAATAAGCAACATCTCCCCATTGGCCCAATGAGATAAGAATGATATGTAAATGAAGCGTAGTCTTGTATGGACTCAGGCCAGCCATTCTTGAGTCCTGAGGTTAATTGAATCCCAACCACAAAAGTACACTGGTATCCTGTATTGTATTCAAATCTGTATGAAAGCAACTAACGTTTACTAGGATTTGAACTTCAAACTCTGTGACTTTGAAAATCAGCTGTTAAACAGTTGATTTGTGATGACATGTAAACCACTTGACCAGCTGGATTGGTTCACAGACCTTTGTTGAGGAAGACTTCACAACTTACTTCTGTTGACATGATGACAGAGATATGTGAAGTAAAAAGATGAATTTTTTTTCTTTAATTAATAATTTCGCCCTCAATTGGGCTAGTGTCTTAATCAATGGCTTAATATACCTTCCCTGGGATAACACGAATCTATCCTGCAAATTTGAAAGTAATCGATCTGTTTGTTCTCGCATGATGCAAGAACAAACCAACGAACTTGCAGTTTAATACATAAGTTGTATGTAAATATACTCAGTCATACTCTAGACTATGTAACCTGTTTCAGTGCCCATTTTTTTAAAGATCTTCCATCTGGTCTGTATTTCAGAATTTTAGGTAACAGGCTTTCTTCTGGCATTCTGTCAGTATAGGTACACCAGTTGGATTTACACCACTTACTGGTCTCTTAACAGAACAGGTATCCTTAACTCATTTCTCTTATTATCCAACCTAGTGTATCCAGCTGCTGCTGTTAGAACCTTGTTTCTGCTAACTGTATTAAAGAAATCCCTCTTTTCATTGTGACCCAGATCTCACTATTACATAACTATACAGGTTTGGAAAGTATTTTGTAGAATATGATCCTTCTTTTGTATTTAAAATTCTATGGACAGTTCCACATATTGCTCTAAGCTTGTTTAAAATATTTTTTTTTCTTTTAAATAAGGACGTGAATATCCAAGGTAATTAAAATGTGAAACTTCTTCTACTCTAATATAATGTAATTTATAACAGTCTTTGTCTTAATCAGATCCTTATAAAGTCCATTATTGTCTATGATTTGAAAGCTGATATGTTCATCTTAAATTTACAAAGAAAAAACTTTTCTTTGAAAAAGTATTAAAGAAGAAAGTGTTGGAGATGTGCTAGAACCCTGCTTAACACCTTTATTGGTAAAGATACCTGCTGTCACATCTCAGATCAGCTGATTTTGAAGTTGAGAATTCTAAGGTTCATATCCTACTAAAGGCAATTACTTTTATACGGATCTGAATACTATATCGTGGATACTGATGTTCTTTGGTGGTTGGGTTTCAATTAACCACATATCTCAGGAATGGTTGACCTGAGACTATACAAGACCACTTCATTTAGATTCATACATATCATCCTCTGAAGTAATACCTTATAGTAGTTTTGGAGGATAAATAGAAAAAAAAGAGGAAGGTACCTGGTACTTTGGTAGGTACTTACCAACCAACCAAAAACTATGGAGCCATCATACATTCTCTTCATAATTAATATTAAGTGGCAAGGAATCCCTTTTTGAGATTTTTTTTTTTCAATTACTGGTTGGACCAAAATATAAATATATATATATATATACACACACACACACACAGAGTGGGTGGGAATTAACTCTATTGAAAATTGTTTATAACATTTTTAATACTAAACTAATTTTGATGTAACAAAAAACATTTTGTTCCTTTCAGTAGTAGAATTGTTAGGCATTACTAAAATTCCACATTAGCACCACCAGTTTCCGTAAATGGATGAGGATGTTTGTGACAGACTTTTGCAGATAATCCAACGGTACATTTCCAACAACTTGGAAAATTCACTCCTCCAATTCATCAAGAGTTTTTGATTTGTGTGATAAATTTCCTCTTTCACCCACCCTTAGAGGAATCAGTCACAGGGCATAAGCTCAGGACTTCTTGCAGGTTATTCAAGGGGACCACAACGTCCCAACCAGCATCCTGGAAAATTGGTGTCAAGCCACATAGTGACAGGACTTGCGAAACGAAGTGGAGCCCCATCTTACATAAAGATTAAGTCGTAATTGTCCTATGTGAATACAATACCGTGAACATAATCTTCAAGCATATCAAGGTACCATTCTGCATTCATTGTGTCCCAAATGAGGTATGGCCCAAAACTTTCATGGATGTCATGCTGCATCATACTGTGACCTTTGGACGATGTTGGCTTTTTCAAACAACCACCCTCGGATCCTCTGTCCCAATAATAACAGTTGTACCTGTTAACAAACACCCTAACATGAAACGTAGCTTCATCTGACCACAGGATATTAACGAAAATATCAGACCAGTCTTCATACCAAGCAAGCATATTTCAACCATTGTTCAGTCTTTTGGCGATAATTCCACTGCCCAACAATCAGAATATTTTGGGCTCAAAAATAGCTTATTCTTATGTATTTCCAACTGCTGAATTCAAAAATCACCATAAAAATGACCGATTAGCTCCTGCTCTGGAGATATAATGACAATTTTTTACCCGATCTACATTTTTAGTTTGAGGGTAATTTTGTTTTTCGAGTTGTCACCTGTTAAGTGACAACAGAACATTCTTCAGCTAATTGTAGGCTATAAATACTATTACTGTTGCTGTGACTGTTAGTATCATATTGTTTATGTTGTAATTAGTGTAGAATTTTGAGTGCTTTTGAAGTGAAAAATTTTTTAAATCAAAATACCATGAAAATTTGTAAATTCAGTGAATAATCTTTGTTACATTTGTGGTGAAATAACATTTTTATCACAGAAACGCAATCCAGCACCTCTTGTGAAGACTGCCTATCAGCATTATTTTGGTATGAAGGTAGTGGACCAGGTTAAGTAATGGGCTCCACATATGTTGCAACTCTTGTTCTGTTATACTAAGAGAATGGCTGAAAAATAAAAAATGATCTATGGCTTTTATTGTGCCTATGGTTTGATGGGAGCCTACAAACCATACAGATAACTGCTATCTCTGCTAGACTCCACCTATAAAGGCAGGATTACCAATGAAGAAAAGTGGGACAGTTCAATACCCTAATCTTCCACCTGCTATTCAACCTATTCCACTTTCAGATAGTTTACCAGTTCCTACTCTCTCCCAAATTATGAGCTTGAAATAGAAAATGAAGACAGTGTGGAAAAAGAACCCAACAAGTCTTCCACATCCCATGACTCTGATTTTGACGAAAAAGATGATAAACCGCACAGACTGAGTCAAGCGGAATCGAGTGATCTCATTCATGACCTTGATTTGTCAAAGGAGAAGGGAGAACTTCTAGGGTCAAGACTACAGCAATGGAATCTTCTTCAACGTGATGTCAGGGTTTCACTGTACAGACATCGTCATAGGGATCTGCTTTCTTTATTTGAGAAGTAAAACAATCTTGTTGTTTGCTACAGCATTAATGGCTTGATGAAATGTTTTTTTTATTTTGATCATGATCCAACTGATTGGAGGGTATCATAGACTCCTCCAAGCTTAGCTGTATTACTTCACTACAGCAATTGTCTTTCTTCTCTTACTATTGGTCACACAGTTCACATGAAAGAGACATGCAAACATGGCAATCCTTCTAGAGTCAATCAAATATGCTGTGAAAAATCTATGGGGATCTAAAAGTCATCGCTGTACTCTTAGGAATGCAACTGGGGTACACTAAATACTGCTGCTTTTTATGTTTGTGGGACAGTAGGGAAAGGAAATCACATTATATTCAAGCAGACTGGCCTGCAAGAAATCTTTTTTTCTCTAGCAAAAAAAATGTCGTTTCTGAGCCTCTGGTGGACCCAAAAGATGTTCTTCCACCCTGTCAAATAAAAGTGGGTTTGATGAAAAATTTTGTCAAACGTATGAACCGAGAAGGACAGGCCTTTAAGTACTTAAGAGACAAATTTCCTACATTAAGTGATGCAAAAGTTAAGGAAGGTGTTTTTGTTGGGCCACAAATCCCACAACTTGTAAAGGATCCTGCGTTTGACCAAATTTTGGGGAGGAAAGAAAAGGAAGCTTGGGAAGCCTTAAAGGGAGTCATTCATGGATTTTTCGGCAACAAAAGTAATGAAAACTACAGTCAGATTATAGTAGGATTACTTGCTCTTTAATGAATTTATAATTATGTACATTATCAAGTGCTTTAATAAACTTATTTTTATTTAAATCGATGCCAAAATGTTCAGGGTTGTTATAACTGTATAACTGAGCATGTTTTGTAGGTAAGTATCCTCACATTGCAAATTTCATTCAAGAAAAATGTTGAATTTGTGAATTTCCTACAACAATGAATATTGTTGTGTTGATATTTTTTTAGTAATTTTGCAGGTGGATTATCATTAGCATGTAAGGGTTAACTGAGACAGAACTGTGATTGTCAACATTCCATTCTATTTCCAACTGAACTTTGGAGTTTATGATTATTGCTATTTCCTTTCAAAATTTTCTGTTTTCATTTTCCTATTGTGTCTTGTTTTCATCTTCTGTTGATACCTCTAACACTGTTTAGATTAAAATAGTGAGTTGAAATTAACAGTTCAGATTAAAATGTTCTTCAAATGGAATGTTTGGCAATTAAATTTTTTTTCTGTTTCTATTCACTCTTCATTTTTCACCACATTTGTACACTTAATTTTCTCCTCTATACTCACATTTCAAATGCCTTCAGCATTTCTTTGCTTCATTTTCTTAGGCCCTTCTTTCACATTCATATAGAATCTGAGATATACATAGCACTGGGTTTCATTCTTTGAGAGAAATGATGTCCACTACATAACCAACCCTAGTGGAGTGGTGCGCTTAAATGGACTTACCATGTTATTATCCTACAGTATATTCAGCTTGGAGAAAAACACAAAGAGAAATAACTTCACTAAAGTGTTTTCTTAGTAAACTTATTAAGGGTTGCTTGAGATTGGCTTTGTCATTTTTGGAAGTAATCTGGTTTACATCATCTTGACTACAGCCATTATGATTATACTTAACATACAATATGGATTCTCAAAAAAGAAATGATATATTGGCTAGTTAAGGAAAAAAATACGTACCCGTAATAAACAAAGACTAATAATAACAACTGAAAATCAGTCAACTACGTATATCACTGCTGGAAAAATTACTTTCAGACACACTGTGAAAAAATACACTTGACATGACACTTCTTCAAGTCATATAAAATTGTTATTTTTTTGCTTCCTTCTGCATTTTGGTTCCTTTTTACTTAGTTATCTTCTATTTAATGTGTTTCTGTAAAGTTCTACTTATTGTCTATAGCTTTCTTGTTTATTTATTGTTTGTGACTAATATTTACATTAGTAATATTTCTTTTTAATATTTACATTAGTTCATTACTTTTGTTTTCTTAATATTTTTTTCATACTGTATATATTGTAATGCTGCTAATTTTGAAATATGCTGTCCTTAATCTTTTAGAGTTTTTTCCTTTCTTCAATGTTCATTTTTTCTCCTTTTTTAGAGCATTTTTAATTATAAATTCATTGTACTTATTAGGTTGGGAATAGGCAGCATCTTCGCCTTATTCCTATTCCTAGTTCAAACCACTTATTTTGTGTACCTCCTATTTCATAACTGTTTTCTAATTCAGATACTCCCCAAGACATTATTTAATTAATCTTTCATATTTCTAATCTCTCCTTTAGCTTTTTAATATTTACATTAGTTTATCCCATTTGAGACAATTAATAATTTTACCATATCTATAAAACATATATTTATCTCTACCTGTTTACGTACATCTCTCGCCAAAAATTCTTATTAATCCAAACACATCCCTTGTGCCTCTTCCTTTCCTGAATCTATATTGCTCTGAATCCATTTACTACACATTGTACTTGTGCACTACTCACAATTTGCAAAAGAATCTTTGTTGGATGCAAAATTCAACTAATTGTTCTGTGACTGACAGATTATTGCTTTTTTATGATTAGTATGATAGTTTTTATTTTTTCCAGAAAATCCTCAGTCATTATCCAGTATTATAGGTCATATTACACAATTTTTCCATGTTCCATAACCCTTCTTCATTAAGACATTTAATCGCTTCTAATGGGAGTTCATCTGTTCCCACAGCTTTTTCATTGTCATATCCTTTATTGCAGGTGTATCAAACTCATTTCTGCCATGAGCCATTTAGTGTGATGGTATGATTTTTGTAGACCATAAAAATGTTCTTATATGGTATATATTGATTCAGGATTCAATAACATAAGTAGGATAATTAAAACTCGTATGTAATTAACATTTAAATGTACGGAATACAAGTAATTAGAATTTATATAATAATATTTGTATAATTGTTATATTATATATTTATTTAAAAATTAAATATCTTATGTATTTATGAAAATTATTGTTTTCCCAGAAACCTACCAGTGTTTCCTCTCCTCCTATTAGTTTTCAATATTAGGATTAAAAGACTGGGATTGTACAATTTTTAGTATCTCAGAAAGATATTTATCTGTTAGTCTCTATGTATACCACCGCTTTGTTTTCACTTCATACACGAAAATAATTGACCTGCATAAGTATGTACTCCCAAAGTAATTCATAATTTGTGCATTGAACTTTTTAATCTCCAGGTATTTTTCACCTAAGTAAGAATAAATCTTTGGAATTCCTACATCTTGAAATCATACCATGTGGGACAATTTAAAATAAAAAGTGACTCGAATTCATTGTAAAAGAATAACATACTGAATCATTTTGGAAATCAAATTCCACTTGAATCAAACTGGAAGCTTTTCCAATTTCAAATGAAAAAGGTACAACAAAAAGAAAAAACATCTTGTAACTTTAAAATCATTAAAACGCTTATCAAATTTGCTTTTAATTTTCTCAATTTTGTCACAATATGTGAGAAAGAGTAATTTTAATTTTGTGTTATTAACTGCTCACACATAGGAAAATGGATCAAAATACTTTTTATTAAGTAATTTTTAAACGTTAATTTATGTACAAAACTTGCTATTGTGTCAAAACATATTTGTTGTTAACTTATTTTTGTCGTACAATGTAATGTTAAGATTATTGAGATGGCTTGTAATATCCTTTAAAAATGCCAGATTCTTAATCCACAAAGGATTTTATAACAGATACAGTTTTATTTCAAGAAAAAAATTTATTTCCTCCAAAAGCAAAATCTCTTTAAAGCTTTCTGCCATGATAACTATAGAATTTCTGTATTATAAGGAAGATAGTCAAATTCATATTTTAAATCTTAAGAAAAGAAGTAAATTGCTGATGGTTGAAGGTTCTTGCTCAAATAAAGTTGATTGTTTTTGTTATGATTTTCCATACATCGTCCATTTTTAATATTTTTAAACACAAAACTTGTTGATGAATAAGGCAGTGGAAAGCCATGTGTTGGTTATCTAGGTACTCAGCTTGTAATTTTCTTATCAATTTTGAAGCAAATCCTTTATTTTCACCAGTCATAGATTTAGCACTCTCGGTTGTTACAGACCGAAGTTTGTCAAGTGAAAGCTTACACTTTTCCAAAATGCTCCACACAGCATCAAAAATATCACCAGTCATAGTTCCAAAAAGAGAGATAACTTCCAACAATTCTTCAGTGATCCTCATGTTATTGTCACAACCATGAAAAAATACAACTTGAGCAATATCTTGTATTCTGTAATTTCATCAACTGTAATTGAAAAGAATAGGACTTCTGTAGATATATCCTGTAGTTGTGAACTGATGTTATCTGGCATTTCACTAATCCTTTTTGCCAATGTATTTCTTGAAAATGAAATAAAACAAAATAATTGCAATTTTTCTTGACCAATGATTTCAGCTGCTTTTAGCATACATTCTTTGTTATATTATATTACATTATTATATTATATTACATTACATTATTATATTATATTGAATGTTTTGCTGACAAATAGTTTACTTCATAACTTGCTCTTATTATTGATTCATTAGTTTTCATGAATTTTATAAATACTTGTTGCTGACTGTGATTTCTTCATGGTTTTTAATTTTTCTTCTCTTATTTTTGAAATATTGTTCCTTGTGATTTAGTGTTATAATACCACTTAATGTTGTGTTCTTAACAACACTAATAGTTTTTTTTTTTTTTTACAAATTAAGCACATAATTTTCCTATTCACTTCTATAAAAGTAGTTCAGCTCCTACTTTTCTTGGAAATTTTTTCTCTCATCAGTTTTTCTTTTCTTGACTGGGGTTGAAAAGACAGTTTTTATATAAATTCTGTGACTGAAATTAAAATTTAAAAAACCATTATGTATTTGTTAAAATATAGATCACAAACACAACATAACTGATTACAAGAAAGAAACTAGTATAAAATAAGTATTTTTTCAATAAAATTATAAGAAAGGCTGCATTTCCAACTTAGTCACCAATGCATCAGTACTACATGATATAGCAGCATCACGACTTGCACATAAAAAGCATGAATCACTGTAAAATAACAATGGCATTACAGAAAATTTACCACTGCAATGCTACTTGCTATTTCCCCCAGTAAAGTATTGTTTACTTAACATTTTATTACTGAGCATCACGGGCCACAAAAATTACACAGCAGGCAGCCAGTTTGACACCAATGCTTTATTTTTTATGTAAAACAAGATTTAAAATTGTTGCTCCTGTTTCATATTTCATCCTCGTTCATTTGATCCTGATCTACAGTGCAATAATTTGGCTTTCTGTTGAACAATATAATTTCTTTATGCTTATCCTTTTCTCATTGTATCACACTTTAGCATCTCTATTGGGATTTTTTTTAGTCCCTGCACTTTTTTAGTTCTTGACTCTTTTTGGAACTAAAAAAATATAATGTATCCCATATTATTGCTTTTGCTTCTGTGTACGTTAGTTCATATTGTATATTTTTCTCTAAATATTCTGCATTTCACATTATTTTAATCACTTTGGTAACTCATGCATTGCTTTTTTATTCTTCATTTCTTAATGAGGCCAATTGTCTCTTTTGGTTTTATGCCTACTTCATCTAAAACTTATATTTTCCATTATTTGTTTATCTTTTTTTTTTTTTTTTACTTAAGCTAATTTCATTACTTCCTCTTTTTACATTGTAATTTTATTATTTATTTAGTCATTTTATTTCATTTATTTATTTTCTTGGCTTTTTTAACTGTTAAGTACTACTTTTACATATGTTTCCAGTAGTGCATTATTAAGAATGTATCTCCTGGCAATCTATTTACCTATTATTGCATTTCTGTACCTTTCTTCCATATGTTGACAGTTTGTTATACATTTCATCTCCTGAGGGTATCTGTAGATTTATATGGTTTTGAAAATGTTTGGTGGGTCACATTCCCACTTAAAAATGTTTTGTCTATTTCTGCTATAAATAAAGAAGGCCTATGCTAAATTCACGTGGGCTAATGTTTAACTGTACTTGCTATCCTTTATGTGAATGAGATGAATTTTATAGCATGTGAAAAGTGCCAACCAATCAGTCTGTAATCTAGAAGCTTACAGTTGAAAGATGTACCACCTCACCTTGGAGGTCAGCATATTACATTTGTTAGAAGCCATCTTTGCCCAATAACCTCTTCAACTCAATAAGAAATTTTTATACATAATCTGGGTAGGAAGCCATCACAGGTCAGTTAAATTGGCATTATAACCCTAACAAATGATTACATCCTTAGAATGGATATAGATATATGTCTGGTAACTACAGAAACAGCTTTTTTTTCTGTTTTAGCCTCTGAAACCACTGTAAGGTATTACTTCAGAGGATGAATGAAGATGGTATGTATGAATGATGTGTATTCTTGTAGTCTCAGGTCAACCATTCCTGAGATGTGTGGTTATTGAACCCCAACCATCAAACACTGGTATCCATGATCTACTATTCAAATCCATGTAAAAGTCCAAACCTTTACTAGGATTTGAACCTTAGAACTCTTGACTTTGAAATCAGCTGATTTGCAATGATGAGTTGACCACTATACCAACTAGTTGGTACAGAAACATAAATGACTTATGCTCAATCATAGCTACCCTACCCATTTTTTTTCTTTAAGAAATTAGTTCTGTAGTGTGTAAAGGAATAACATAACTGGAATTAGAAACCGTAACTTTTAGGATAAAGGGCATTGCCATTCTACAGAAAGGCAGAAGATGTGCATACGAGTATGTTCCTTGCAAGTTTTAAATATCCTTTTCCTATTTATATAACACTTATTGGCATCTTTAGTGGCAATATCTTTTGTGTCATTACTCCTCCCCATTGTTCATGTTATTGTATTTACTTTAACTTCACCTATGCTTTCTACCTCACTATTTCCTCGACAAGTATATGCAGTTGGGTAATGATGAATGCAATAGATATACAGTACTGTACAAGAAAATTTCATATTACTAAATTTGACAATATGTTGAATAAATTCAACACAAAATAAATCCACTATTTGGCTGGTACAATGATGAAGAGAGCTACACATGGAATAACTGCTTTCAAAAAAAAATCTTCTCAAAGCACAATTTTACTTCTTTGTAAAGTGAGTCATTTTTTATCAGTTGCATTTTTTCATTCCAGTCAATTTGTTTTGACCCACCGGGTTGGTCTAGTGGTTAACGCGTCTTCCCAAATCAGCTGATTTGGAAAGTCGAGAGTTACAGCGTTCAAGTCCTAGTAAAGCCAGTTATTTTTACATGGATTTGAATACTAGATCGTGGATAATGGTGTTCTTTGGTGGTTGGGTTTCAATTAACCACACATCTCAGGAATGGTCGAACTGAGAATGTACAAGACTACACTTCATTTACACTCATACATATCATCCTCTGAAATATTATCTAAACGGTAGTTACCGGAGGCTAAACAGGAAAAGAAAGAAGTCAATTTGTTTTATGCTTACGGTTGAACAAAACTATTAATGAATGAAAAGACTGTCTGGACATAGATTAGTACCCTTCAAGCATTTGCTGAAACGATTTTATTAATTTAAAGAATGTAAAATTTTGCTTATGTTTGCTAATTTTACTTGGAAACTTTGTTTTAAATTTGCAATTAAAATGTGCTGTATGGTCAAAAAATATTAGTTACTGGAGAATGTTATTAAGAACAGGGTTCATTGCGTATTAATTTTTTACTCTTTAGCCCATTTAATTATATAAAGTTTTGGATGAAAATTGTAATTCTCCGTGGAATTGGCTTGATACTTTATGTCATTAAGTAGTAGAATAATATTTCAATTACATTTTTGTAAATTCGGTTAAAAATAGCCAAGAAACTTTGTTGCGCGTGAAGTTTTTTACAGTTTACGTTAACATAATACTCGTAAGTTTAACTACCCAAAAACTGAGCGGATTAGCCTCTTAACAAAAGGCTACACTTCACTGTAAATGTGTTTTTGAATTAGTTCTATTTTAGAAACGCGAGGTTTTAGGTTCGTTTCGGGTTAGTAAAGGCGAGGTGTTCTGTTTATCAAGTAATTGTGGCGTTAAAACGGCTATGTCAACTGCAAAAAACACCAGTATTGTCGTTATAATCAATGCTCTAGTAATTAATTACCAACACGAAAACTCTTTCAAGCCGTGATTACATTTAATATCTTATTCTCTAAATTTACCTGAAGGTTTATTCATTAGGTAATGGCTAAAAACACTTTTACGTCATGAATTAAAAAATAAAGCCATTATAACTTTATTTTTTATTCTTTATATCTCATATAAAGAAGCACAATAATATTTGAAACCTTAAATAATATTCTCAATGTTTCTTTCGATTGTATAGAATAATTACAGTTGAATAAAATATTTTTTTAATACTTTAAAAATATTTTTTTACAGTATTTAAGTATTGGTTGTAAATTAATTAAATTTTTATTCACTACTTTTTTAACGATATTTTCATATTAAATTTATTGCACATATCAAGGTATCTCAGTCAGCTGTTATATGAATTTCCTGTCACGCAGAATCTCGGGACTGTAACACAATTCTCGTGTTTAGCGAGATTTTGGTAGTTTCGTTAACGATTTTGTTCCAATGTTGTGTGTGTGAGATAGGTCTATTAAGTGTTGTTTTTATTTAGTGATTTCTTTTACCTTTATCAATTGTGTAAGTAATATTTTATTTGATTCTATTACATATTTATTATGGTAATGTATTGTACTAATTAACTTGTCGTATTGGATTCGTTGAAAGTTCAAAACATGCTCTTCAAGATGGCAATCTGACGTTACAGCTTTCAAAGAACGTAGTCTCTGGTGTTTGAGTGTGTATTTTAATTATTTAATTATTATCTTTAGTGAATAATTACCGTTTAGATATTTGATTTTTATTGTATTTGTGCTCTTTTGTGTTGAAATAAGTGAATATAATTTATTATTTCCCATAGTTCATGAACAAAGAGGCTACTTATTCGTTGCTTATGAAGTATTTGTACCCTAGCTTCTTAGGTTGTTGCGTATCTTTCACATATTTCATATCATATTTGCTGAATGATTTTGTAATTACTTTTTTTGTTTCTGGAGTTAATATACAAATATGTGATGTGACAGAAATTATCCCATTTTCATTATCATCATGTATAGGCTTCTCTTTGAAAAAAAAAATCTACAGTCGTAAATTTTTTTCTGTTGTGCTTAATATGTTCGGTTTTACTACGAAGGATTTTGATGCATTATTGTTACCACTTTTTTGTCATACACCTTTTTTTTATTTGTATCCTACGGTACGAATATATTTATCCGATACAGTCTTTAGTAAAACTTGAAACTTAAAACTAATTTTGTATTGAATGATTTTTTGTTTATATATGCGTAAAATTTTTTTTTAGCAGGTGTTTATAATACGGCTTCTACACTGAAAAATTTTACAAATGTTTAATTTGGTCGGTATAAGAGATTGATAAAAACTAAAACATATATTTTAAAATACAAATTTTTTAAATTATATGTATTCTTAGCTGACCACGAAATTTTTAAAAATAATTTAGTTATTTCAAAGAAAATGTTAAAGTAAAACCCTCAATTTACCATTATTAATGTCATAGTTAATTAAAAGTTTGAAAAATTACCAAAATTTGATCAGATTAAATTTAAGGAGGGAGTCTTTATAATTTTTTTGTGCCTATATTTACAGTATTTATAAAAGGTCACCTTTAGTATTTAGTTACCTTTGCTGTAGGATTTGTTCTTAAAGTATTTAAAATGCTAAACATTTTTTGAATTTCCACACCATTGGTGTTCTGCTGTATTGGCTTTAATCAATGCAGTATAGCAATGCATTAATACAGATATATTTGTAGCTATGTTTAAGTGATTTCCAAATACTACTTTTTTTCTACTTCATTCTGTTTTCATGAAACAAAGTTGCTTTTTGATTAACACTGGAAAAGTATTATGTAATCATTATCTAACAGCCAGTAACATGATTACCTTGTTCCTTAGGATATTTGTTAATTTTGGACCCTATTTACATTTGGTATTTAAATAAGGAATCGTTATAAACTTATTTAAACAAGGAACAAAAAAATTAGAGTAGATCGAGAATAGAGCACTTGTATAATCTTTTCAGCTTATTTTATTTAATATTGAATCACATGTTTGGGCCTAGACTCCTGAAGCTTTTCAAGGTATTAAAAAAAATACATTAATAATTTTATGTAATTGTAGAAGGTTGACTTCTATAGGCTACATTATTTGAACCACCATACAATACTATTTAATTATATTACATGAAATAGTTAATTTATTTACTAAAGAAAATAGTTCTTGAAAACAAGGTAAATGTTACAAAATAAAAAACCATTACATATATCTGGTTAGTTATTTGTTACTAACCAGCAAAAATCTGTCTAATTATCTTTGATTTATCATTTCTTGTCAGTTTCATAATTGGATTGCTCAACCAAACGTGACATATCTTGAACAGTTTGGTCATTGCCAGTGTCAATCATATTCTTTCTACCTTGTGAACTTAGGTAAAAATTGAATATCTGAAATTTTAAATTTTCACAGCATATTTTTACATTTGAATTATTAGTTTATTCTGGAGGAAAACCTACTTTCCGATTCATCTTTGAAAGAATCATTCTTGTGAATGATAAGTTTCCAGTTTGTTTTATTGTTGTTGGATCAATAATATCCTCCTAATTTAAAGATGGAAATCAAAGTTTACTGTTAGCGATTGTAAATTTGCTAGCTGTTTTATATAATCCAATATTAATAATGACTCAAACCTGTACTATTTATACACTATTTGAAATTTATTATGTAATTAAAAGTCATGACATACACATCCTTCAGTAATCAATGTAAGAACCTGTGTTTGTGATGTATATGTTTGTAAGCTTCAAATTTTTATAAAAATATGTACCTGGAGCAATTTTCCTTGGATCGGGAGTTTTAATAATTTTTAACAATCTTTAAATAAAACCAGTTGAATAATTTTGAACTTTCTGTGTAGTTTAGTTTGAATGTAAATATTTTCTCATTATTTTTCAGAAGTATAAGTTTAATTATTAAACAGATCTGAATTAAACTTATGTTATTCATTTGGTCTTTTAATCTTCATGTAGTTACATCTTGATTATTTATTTTATTAACATGGACTGTAATCAACTCTGTATTTGTTTACTTTATTTTGTTGCTGCTCAAGGTCTTCCATATTCTTGCTGCATCCTAGTAAATGCTGTAAACATTTTTTATTCGTGGAATAATAGTACCCCTATCTACTTACATGATCTATATACCCAATAATTATGTTTTTCCCCAGAATAAAATTTTAATTTAGTTTGGTAGTTATATACATCTAAAGAATGATTACCAAATTCTTTATTCCAATCGTGACACAGTTATTTGTAATATTGGCCAGATTAATTCAGGAATGGTTGGTCATCTAATTTTCAATTACAAAACTAATTTATAGGAATTGTTTGCTTTTTTCTCTAGTATCAAGAAAATCTATGGGAAAACTTTCATCATAACAGTATTACAAAGTATACAATTTTTGAACATAAAAGAGAAGTTTATTCAACTTTATGGATGTACTTATTATTTAGTGTTTTGTTTATAAACAACACTTTTGTATTCTGTTAATAATTATATTTTTCATTTATTTATTTACATTTTTATGAAAATTATTTTTTCAGTATCTATGGGTGTACATGATTGTATAATTGAAATGACCAACTAGTGTTAGATTTTAAGTAATAACTTTTGCAAAAAAAAATTCTTAAGTTTCTTGCCCTTTATTCATTTTTAATGACTGTTTCACATAGTTCTTTCTTTATACATGGAAATTATAATTTTAAAAAGCAGTAGTAATGCTTTTTTTTTTGTCTTCAGTCATTTGACTGGTTTGATGCAGCTCTCCAAGATTCTCTATCTAGTGCTAGTCGTTTCATTTCAGTATACCATCTACATCCTACATCCCCAACAATTTGTTTTACATACTCCAAACGTGGCCTGCCTACACAATTTTTCCCTTCTACCTGTCCTTCCAATATTAAAGCGACTATTCCAGGATGCCTTAGTATGTGGCCTATAAGTCTGTCTCTTCTTTTAACTATATTTTTCCAAATGCTTCTTTCTTCATCTATTTGCCGCAATCCCTCTTCATTTGTCACTTTATCCACCCATCTGATTTTTAACATTCTCCTATAGCACCACATTTCAAAAGCTTCTAATCTTTTCTTCTCAGATACTCCGATTGTCCAAGTTTCACTTCCATATAAAGCGACACTCCAAACATACACTTTCAAAAATCTTTTCCTGACATTTAAATTAATTTTTGATGTAAACAAATTATATTTCTTACTGAAGGTTCGTTTAGCTTGTGCTATTCGGCATTTTATATCGCTCCTGCTTCATCCATCTTTAGTAATTTTACTTCCCAAATAACAAAATTCTTCTACCTCCATAATCTTTTCTCCTCCTATTTTCACATTCAGTGGTCCATCTTTGTTATTTCTACTACATTTCATTACTTTTCTTTTGCTCTTGTTTATTTTCATGCGATAGTTCTTGCGTAGGATTTCATCTATGCCGTTCATTGTTTCTTCTAAATCCTTTTTACTCTCGGCTAGAATTACTATATCATCAGCAAATCGTAGCATCTTTATCTTTTCACCTTGTACTGTTACTCCGAATCTAAATTGTTCTTTAACATCATTAACTGCTAGTTCCATGTAAAGATTAAAAAGTAACTGAGATAGGGAACATCCTTGTCACACTCCCTTTCTTATTAGGGCTTCTTTCTTATGTTCTTCAATTGTTATTGTTGCTGTTTGGTTCCTGTACATGTTAGCAATTGTTCTTCTATCTCTGTATTTGAACCCTAATTTTTTTTAAATGCTGAACTTTTTATTCCAGTCTACGTTATCGAAAGCCTTTTCTAGGTCTATAAACGCCAAGTATGTTGGTTTGTTTTTCTTTAATCTTCCTTCTACTATTAATCTGAGGCCTAAAATTGCTTCCCTTGTCCCTATACTTTTCCTGAAACCAAATTGGTCTTCTCCTAACACTTCTTCTAAGTGTTAACACTTCTTCTAAGTGTTAACACTTCTTAGTAATGCTAAGGTAATAAATAAATAAAATTAATGCAAAAAAAAAATAATTGCTTTAATTGTGAAGTATTTGAGTATGTATTGAAGAACATGCACATTAAACATGTGTGTACAAAATTCAGGTATAAATTAGTGTTTATAAAAACTTAAAAGGATAATATTTCTGTAAAAGGAATTTTTTTAATTTGATTTTAATAATATATCTTGTGCACCAAATAAAAGATGGTAAACATTTTTCGGATGAGTTTCAAAAATATTCATGAAAATTTATATTGGTTTTTTTTTTATTATCAGAAACCAAATTAACACAGTTTTTACTCTATTATATTTTAGTATTGCTATTATTATTATTTACTTTTTTTTTCTTAATAAACATTGAGGAACTTGATTACTTTATCTTTTTATTTAATTATTATACTGATTTTATTGGTAGCTTGTAAAACAAACAAAAAAGAGTAAAACTTACTTTTTTTGTAGTTTGACTTAAGTATTTCCAAATAAAAAACTGCAATGTACAATTTTTTGTAGTCGCGTAATAATAACAGTTATTGACAATTCTACAAACTGCAGAGATACATTCTATACAGTTAAGCATTTACTGATGTTAGATTGACCAATCTTAAAATTATTAAGAAATTAATGTAGTTTGTTAAATTAAATGTTTGGAATTCGTTAGTCTTCTGCCCTCTTATTCCTTCTTGTGATTTTTGTAAAGTACTTCATCATTCAATACCTGGGATCTAAAAAGATATCAATTAAGAGTTGGTTTTTAACTGTTTAGCCATTGACAATGAACAGAGTTAAGGTGGCACTTGTATGAGTTGGTATATTGGTGTTCAATAGAATATTTAACTTGAGGAAGGAGGTGATGGTAAATCACTTGATTCCTAATGTTTCCTGCTAAGCCCGGTATGAGATGTTTGCTCTTGAAAATGGCTGTCATTTTTTTTTTTTTTTGAGAATGACTTGTGATAAGTCAGTTCACCTACAGCCGTTTCGGTTATGATAAACAGTATGTGATCTGGACACATTAACATTCCGCATTTTTAAACAGATTATTATATTTTATTTATATTTGAATCGGTTGAGAATTGATGTCAGTCTATATTTATTAATATCTCTGTGTATTTTTTTTATTCTGGAAGAGACAATAATTTGTATCCTTAAATCTGATTACTCACGATCTCAAAAAGAAAGATCATAGAAGTGAAAGGATATGAAATAAGGATTAAATTTTAACACCTGATACAATGTTTAATCGAGTAGTTCCCATCGATTGATCAAATAAGTTAACAAAGCTAACTTTTTACTTTAGCAGAGGTATTTACACTGGTATTTATTACAGGAAAATTGTAAACAAGCTAGCTTGAAAGTAATAACTGTTGGTCTGTGCTTAAAAAATTATTTTTGTAATTTATGATCTCTAGCCTAATTACAGTTGAAATAATTTTAGGTCCAATATTATAAAATGATCAATATGATTCTAACAATTAACCTATTACATTTTAAGAGTAAATTAATATTATTAAGAAACAAATTAATATGCTTAAGAGCATTACATTACAAATATTTATGTTATAAAAATTATCACTTTCAATTTAAAAACAGATTAATTTTTTGATGGTTTTTAGAATAAATGTAAATTTTAATAACATTCATTAATATAAAATCTGCTAAAGTAATTAACCAGATTATTATTTTGTGAATACTTTCTATTTTTTGGCTTGTGGGGAAACTTAATTAAACATGAATCCAATGGTGATTATTTATCCTATTTTATTGTATTGGTAACTTTATTTATTTTTAGGTGCGATTAGGAGGGTGGGCCTTACCTGATGGGCGCTTCAGCTGTTAGAATTATTGTATTATTACTACTGTACAGGAAATGTTGTTTGGTCAGATCTGTCCCACACCAGATATATTGCACTCCTTGTTCTGGGCTCTTCATGGCTCCTTGCATTCTCACTATAACAGAGCTTTATCCGATTCCATAGAACCCAAAAGGAATTACCGATAAGAAGAAATAAGTCTGGTGAGGAAGGAAAATCTATGAGGTGAAACTGTTATGTGAGAATTGAACCAATTAGGGCAGCAGGTAACCTCCATAAAAAATTGGGCATTTAGCTCATGGTAAGAGAGTGTATTACTCTTTGATTACATTTACTAGCTTTATTATATGCTGTGATGTTATAAAATTTTAATTTTCCAAATAAATTACAGAGCCACCGCAGAATAGGCCCTTAGAAGAATCTCACCAGAGTTCTGTAGTATGAGGAAATATACATCTGAACTAATAAACTATCCATCCAGACCCCGTTCGGGAAAGTTTCTTTATCCTGGTTTTCATCTCTTTAAATTTTAAAAATAGCCCCTCCTTTCCTTTGAAATTACAAATGTAGAACATTAGATTATAATAGGATATAATTTACAGATATTTGATTTAACATGTAATTATTAAACCAGTCTTATGTTCGCTATAATATAAAATGATATGTAAAAAAAAATAATGAAAAAGTATCATACGGGATAATTGTTAAGAGTTTATTTGTATTTTAGTAAAAATTTGTTCATTTTAATTTTTAAATTAAAAAAACTTCTATTTTATGCAGGAAAATTATTTTAGCAGACATTCATTTATGTTTGTTTTTCTGTGAATTGTGTAGCTATGATGATTGAAATTTTAATAATAAATTGCTTGAGTTGTTTAAATATGTCTATTTCATTTTCTCCCTCAAGTAAAATTAACTGAAATTTATGTTAATTTAAAAGAATAATAAATATTTATTAAAATAATTGAAAGAATAATTATTACCTAATTATAATAAAAATTATTTTACTTATTTGTTCTACACATTTATTGATTTGTTAAACTTTTATTGTATAGTAATATAATACCCTCAAGCCTCAATTTAGCTTATTGCAGTTGAGTTAATGTATATAATTTGAATTAAATATGAAAGTGAAATATTAATTTTTCATTTACTCTGTTATATAATTTATAAGTTTTCATTGTAAGTTAATGAATGAATGACAAGCTATTTCAGAATAAAGTTTGTTATTTGATTATTTTGATTCTGAATACAATTTAAACTTATTTTTATATATACAATGTTCATTTTAGGTTAGCCTTCATTGTTTATAGCTGTTAACCATATTTAAAATAATGTCTTATTGCTATAAATTTTTCAACCTTAAAAAAATTATTGAAGAAGAAAGTGAATAAATATGGTCGTAGTGAATACCTTAGGCTATTGAGTGGATTTTTTACAATGTTTAAAATCCAGCTTGAAAGATTTCTCCATTAAAATAAGTGTGTGTGTGCGCGCGCGCGTGTTGTGGGATTTACTTATATGTCCTCCATTTAATACACTTCCGTTTAACATTAAATAATGAAATTATATAATTTTTTAACCTTTAAAAGGAAGCTCTTTCTTGTTCTCTCATGCTTGCTCTTTAATTCCGAAGTGGGTTTCTTTTAAAGGTATTTTTCACAAATGTATTTATTTTTTTATCTACTCACAGAATTTATACACACATACATACAGAGTGATTCAGTAGGAAAGAGAAATAATTTGGGACTTTGATTCTAGAGTTTGAAATAAGGAAAAACAAGATACAAACATATATCCGAAAATGCTTGGTTTTAGAGTTATTTCAAAGAGTTTTAGCAAAAGATTTCACTTTGAATTTAGTTCCTCTGGTGAAATGAGGTCATACTGGAATTTTTAAGGTGTTATACAAGGGGGTAAATCTTGATAGTTTCTTAGGTCTTTTGACCTGAAAAATCGAATAAAAACAGGTCCCAGAACGTTTTTTAATTTTTTTAAATTCTTGACATTTTTCTGTCAAGTTTTATTTTTAATGGAAGTTCATTTCTTTTTGTTTTTTCATAGACTTTATTAATAAATTTTTTCAGAATTAATTCTGTACGAGTTTTGTTGATAAAATTTATGCATTTATTAGTCATTTAACAAAGTTATTGTACTTCAAACCTAAAAAAGAACATGTTTTTATCGCCAAATGTTTCTGTTTTTCATTGTATATCATTAAAAATGCGGGAGTTACAGATCTGGGATCTGCTTTACTCGATTTTTCAGGTCAAAAACATAAGAAACCATGAAGTTTACTCCTTATATAACACTCTGAAAATTTCACTATCTCATATTTTCCCTGGAGTAACTGAAATCCAGGTGAAATTTTTCGCTAGGTGTAGCTCGATAGCAATGCATTTTTGAACATATGCTTGTATGGACTTTTTTCCTTATTTTAAACTCTAGAATCAGTTCCCAAATTGTTTCCCATTCCTCCTAAATTTCCCTGCATATAAATAAAATAAAATTAGGATACAAAAGTATTGTAGAAACTGAATGCAAATTAATAGTTGCTTTCTAACAAAGTTTGACATTTCAGTGTAATTGTTGGCTGTGCCAACATGAGCTGGTAACAAACAGGTGTGTCAGCATGAGGTAACAAGTGAGGTGGTTTCAGTAACCGGGGTTGGTACCTCATATTTTAAATAGTAAACATTACAGGGAGATTATTGTCTGTATGTTGGCAGCATTGACAGTGTTGCAATATAATATAGCTGGCATCATGTCTGGTAATGCAATCTGAAAAAGCATTTGGTTAAACTACAGTGAAATAAACACAAGTTATTAATGGCATAAATGTTTCCATGAGAGTGGTATTTTTGTGGTAATTTATATTTTTAGTGGTGATGTTCATTTACCAGAACAAATGACAAAAACATTGAAACATTAATTGCCTTTAAAGAGGCCAATGAAAATCTATTTGAAGGTATATCAGAAATAGGAATAACAGCACGTAGTTATCACAGTATTTTCTCATGATGTGAAAATATTTCAAAAATCTTGCCGGTACATCGGTCCACGCCGATCTTGAAGTATTTTACATGTCAGTGTAATTTCCAGAGCATCTACTATAGGAAATTTACATCACACCAGCTGATTTTTTACTTGTATCTTCATTTGAATTACAGGGAAAGTTAAGGTTGTGTCATTATTGAGCAAAAAATTTTAGTCATTTATAAACGATTTTTATAGAACTTCCCTTAAGTAAGTTAAGTAGGGGATCTTATCTAAGGTCACATGGTACCATGTAACTTGTCAATGTTAATTTCTCAAATTTCATTTCCTTTTTCCCAGCTCTCAGAAGGCCTACAAAAATGAGCTTTTTAACAGACCTTTCTGAGCCCTTTATAAATTTACTGAGGTTTTTTGAAACAAATTTAAAAAAAAAATGATTTCCCTAACGTCTGTTTTCAATTGCCATATTTTGCCGAAATATATTTTTAATTTACTTTCCAAATGGAATTTCTTGCTATAAGTAACTCAGTAGGTACATCTACACCCTATAAAATATTGTAAACATTTCATTCACCTACCTTCAACCGTTTTTTAGAAAAAGGAACATAAGCAGAGAATTTCTAAATTTTTGGAAAAACGCATATAAATATATAACTTTATACTTTTTCACTTACCACAATACTAGAACATTCCTGCACCATAGAAAGGGTCATCAGGGTTTTCTTCTTCGTCAGCAGCTTTTCTTTTCATCCTTTTATTCTTATACAAATCTTATGCTTTTTTGTAAGAGTCTTTCAGACATCGGTCATCAAATCCCTTACCATGTTTACTCCTGGATTTAATTCAAATGCTTATGTAATAATACGCTCAGCATTCCCATCATTAAAACTTATAACAACATCATGTACTCCACATGATAATGCTGTCAAGCCAACAAATACTGTCCTGGGTATGCATGACCGCACAATATGATTGAAGGCCTCATTTGGATTTTGTTAGTCCTTGAAACATTTCAGTAATAAATCTGGATCAGCCAAACTTTTGGATGTTCGCTTAATTACATCACCTATCGCCTTTGGTAAAGGGTTTCTGTGAACGTAGTTTTTATTATTAATTTTACATTTATTGTACTTGCACCAAGTTGTATCTCCAGTGGGACAGAGGTTATGTGGTGGCTTTTTATCCGTCGAAATCCTGTGAAAATAGATGGCCCAAGCAGCTCGTTTCGTTTGGTCTGCACTGGAACAATTTTATCTTATGGAATTACCATAGTAAGACTGTAACTTATTTCCTTGTCTGTCAGTCTACCTTTGCCAGACGTTTTTTTTTCCATCAGACAGTAAAATATTTTTGTTATCTGTGCTTAATTTTCTAAGCCGGAAGCCCATCCTTCTCTGGATATGCCTAACTCGTAGCCGATGTACGTGAATAATACTTCAAAAGCCGGGTTGGCAAGGCTGCCAACTTGAACAACAAAATATACCGTACAATTTTTAAAAAAACGTGAAAATCTATGCAGAAATTTCAAAGTTATGCCACTTTTCGTGAAGAATGGGATGTTGCTTAGGAAAGAAAACAAGTGCAGGCTTTTTTTAAAAATTAGAAAGAATGAGATTTACTAAACGGACTGTCGAATATTATATATACCAATCTCTCCAGAAACCCCTGCTGTTTCAGTTGGCGGTAAAAAAAATTCGAGAACAGATTATTTTTCGTGGCACCACCTTAATAGATCCACCGAATTTTTTCAATCGTTAGTTATTCTGTTTTGTTTGACGTACTTCTCCGTTACTTAATGTGTACATTAAATATCTTGATCTCAAAATTCTACATTCTACCCTTTCAGATATTCATTTCATATACAATAATTTTATGTTTGTTGATCCACTATTCTTCCTTCGACGACCGGTTTCATTTATCAAATTGCTGTAAGGTATGGCCTACCGATGGACATTTTTATACACAAGATTCTGTCGTAAACTTCTCACTTCCTGTATTTATCTTCATTTTTTTACTCTTATCAACCTACCTAATTTTTAACATTTTCCTGCATCGCATTTTTCAAAAGTTCTTAACGCTTCTGTTTTTGTATTATCTTCTTTGCTGTCATAAAGTACTTCATGTATACAGTATTAATTTTTTTTAGTATTATTTCTAAATCTGTTAACATAAAAGCTTTTGTGGCTAATAAGAAATGAAAAAAATATAGTATCTTCGAGATACAATATATTTAGTTTGTAGCGGTTAAGTTTTATGTACGAGTATGTTTTAAAAACGGCCTTAAAGTAGAAGACGTTTATAATTGATTTTTATTAGTAAATTCTAATTTGATTGTACGTAACGTACTATTATAGTTTTAGCGCAGTGTTATATTATCTAACTTATGGAATATGTGTTCCTGATTTTTAATTGAAAATTTGTTTTGTCGACCGAGCTTGTAATTAAATTAAATTTTCTTATGGGATAAGTATGAAAAGTTATTACATTGCTTTAAGTCAGTTGTAGGATTTAATGAATATTTTCTCTTTCGTTAAACATGTCTTAATTTAATTGCTTTTAGTGAACATAAAATGACAAGAAGTGAAAAACATGACTTTAGTATTAGATTCTATTGAAATTAACAGTGAACTTTCATTATGTTGCTGTTAATTGAACTAAGAGGTTTTTATTTTTTTTTCCCTTCTGTGTATTCCATATTCTTTAACATAATTAAAAACTTACGTGAAATTAAACACTACTTTTTATATGTTTTTCGGTTCTTTCTATGTATTTTTTAATGTTTTTATGAAGTGTATGTACTTCCGTTTTACTATAGATATTCCTTTACGCTAATTCATTTAAGTGGTGCAATTGGTATGGTCATTAATCGTTTTGTACAAACAAAACGATTTGTGCAGTAAAACTTCATCTTGACTTGTCTGACTACATGAATGATCTATTAAATGTCGCTTTGACCTTTCAGCATTTTACTTTTCTTTCATACCCTTTAATCTAATTATGCTACTTCCTGAGATGTTTCGGATGCTATGGAACAATTAGGTTGTAGTGCTACTGAAACGATTGTACTTTTTCCAACAGATGGCTGATTTTTCCCAGCAGCTTTATGCGGATTCTTCTTTCTTTTACAACCCTTGTTCATCCTTTTTTTTTTATTATTATTAAATTGTGGAATGAAACTATATACTTATTGCAGTAATGTTTTAAAAAATTTGATTCAGTGAAGAAAAAATCTATTACTTTCTTTCGTGTGATAGTTGAAATAGAATATCGTTTAACGGCCACCGTACTGAAACCAGCCGTCGGTCAAATTAAAAAAAAAAAATTAACAGACAAAAAAACCTGATCGTAAATTTTATTAAATAATATTTATTTTTTAGATTATCTTATAATGAAGTTATGGATCATCAGAATTATCGTATTTACCCACAAGCCCCGCCGGTTACTTTTAAGATTAATCAGAAAGGAAAAACAATCATTCAATTACTTTTTATTCTACATATTTTGTTATAGAATAAAGAACTATAGTAATAGAGACGGCTGTATTAACTCTTAATTCATAAAGCGGTGTATCCTACATGAACTTCATCATTTTTGCTCTACTAAACTGCCATCCATCGTCGCATTATAATAAGCTTCAGTACCTTTCCTTGTACTCTTTAGGGGAGGCTGTTATAATAATATTCATGTTTTTTAAACGCATTGTATCTGTTTTTGTATAACCTTTCGTAGTCACTGTCTTATACTACACTGGCTTGTAAAATAATTTTTTGTGAATACCGTTTTTGTTTTGTTTGTGAGCTTTTTCCTATTTTTGAATCGGTGTTTTTTTAAAATGGAAAAGCGACGAGAGACATTTTAAGAGAATTTGAGCTCCAGGAAATAAAAGAATTTAACTTTGCGAGGATAAACCGCATTTTTCATGTAGTGTATGCGAGGACGATGCGATGTCGAATGACGATAATGGATATGATATTTTTAACTTTGATGGTAAAAAACACGTTAATTATTTTTAATTAATTAAAAAATTATTTCGTACTAGTTTTAAGATTCAAATTCGTGAGTTTACATTTCAGATATAAAATTTAATAATATGTTGAATTTAATAAAATATAATGTATTATTCATGCACTTATAATCGTAATGTTTCTAATAAGACTTGTGTAATTTTCTGTGATGCTGAACTGAGTGTACAATCATCCTGGAATGATTACATCAGTTCGGTTTTGTGTACGCATGTATTTAATGTAAATATGTTTAATGTCATAAACTATAATCTTAGGTAACAAGAATATGTACTAAAAATTTACCGTTTATATAAATTTTACTTAAATTTAAACTGAAAAAAACTTTGTTGAAAAATGAATTTACATTTAAAAAAAAATTTATTTATGATAAATCATTTGAAACAAACTTTTTCAATGAGAGCTGGAAATACATTTTTATTTTACAATGTAATTGTATGCATATAAGCCGTTAGGAGACAGCTTTATCTGATAAGTATCTTAGTTCCTGGTTAAGCCGTTTGTAGTCATTGAATACTCCAGAAAAGTGCATAAGCAGAGCTTTTCTCATTAAACTATTGAGTAACTGTGCAAACTATAAGATAACTCTAAACGCCTCCTCTTGCTCCTTGTTTCAGTATTTAATGAATTCAGACCTGAATTTACAAAATATTAGTTTGTCAAGGATAACGGAGATGAAAATTGGATGATTTACTCAAGAGTGACCGAAAATTCATAAAAACGATCCTAACCAAAAGAAGTTTTAAGACTCCTCAATGTGTTCGTCTCGTTTGTAGTTTTCGGTGAAGTCGGGGTGTCTTTATTCAGTAATAGGCTAGCTGATTATGCTTTGAATATCTGTCATGTACCGGAAAAAATTGTTTTTCTTCCGGATGGTGAGTGTAACTATAAGCTTTTATATCAGCAGATCTCGGATTCGATCCTTACCCAAGTTCAGACCTTAGCTAAAGATCTGGTATTTTCCATACGTCGTTTCACTCGTCCTATCTTTCTCGTTAAAATATTCATGTTCATGTACAATATGTAAATGTCAAACGATATTAAAAAACAGTCCGAGAATATAGGCCCAGGCTTTTAAAGGTTAACCCTCACCCGTCTCCGGAATTAAGTGGAAGTATCCAGCTGAACCGTACATAAGTAGTTCATTGTAGTACATAGTAGATCGGTTTACATTAGATTTTTAATAAATTGGTTTGTTGTGTAATTTTAATCGATAAACGTAACGTTAATCATAAATTTAAATCTATTCTAATCATTTTGTGCTTAATAAGGATACTACAGATTAACATAAGTTATTTTCAAGGCCAATGTTATTGGAATGACGCGCAAAAAAAGATTTTTGTAATGCAATCCTTTGGAATTTAATTTTTATTAGGCAAATGTGTTTTGTGGTTATTTGTGCTAATAAATATGAAATGGAATTTTTCATCTGCAAATGTTATATATATATATAATAAAGTGTTCTGTATTACACAGTTGTAACATAAATTTACTGTTCTACTTAAACAAAATACATGAACAATAATTAATCCAGGATAAAATTCGTCTTTATTCTTTCTTTTCCGAAGGATTGTTTTTGTGGAATTTAATAATTTTCTGATTACATTTGTAAAAAAAATATTTATTTTTTTATTTAAAGGATTTATTCTTTTTCCTCATTATTTAATTAAATATAATTTAGAGAGAAAAAAATATACATATTAAGTTATAGAAGTCGGCTAGAAGAATTTTCATGGAAATTGGTTCGGTCTCGCAAATATTTACGAGGTATTGGAGGACATACCGATCGAATACAGTCTCCTTTCTTTATGAAGTCTTATATAAATTATAATACCCGTGCCATAGTGTTATAGTTTTGTGATATGAGTCTAGATATGCTGCGATAAGGTTTGCGGAGCAAATAAAGAAAGGTTCATCAGCTGCTCGGTGTGAAAGGGGCATCTGCGGTAGACTGTACGGTTTGCAATGAGATCGTCGCAACACAAACCGTTCGCCGATTGTTTATAGCGCTATTACTACTGTCTCTTGTTTATTTTGGGATTTTGTACCGCTTTCGGCCTTGGCACCGCGCAAGTCCATTGATACTGTTAATTATGATGTGTAATAAATATTCTTTTATCAAATATACTGATAGAAAAAAAAACCAGCGCGAGTTATTTGACCGCGGTTGCGATAAGAAATTTTTTTGCCGCGTTTAATTCTTATACATTTTTATGTTCATTATATTAAAATTTAATAAGGCAATATGTGTAATGACTTTTGGATCGCTTTTTTCAAAATAAATATTAGACTGAAAAATTCTTAAAGTTACTCTTTTATATTAACTTTTTTACCCTTTTGTAATGGAAACAAATAATACTATATCGTAGTTTTTTTTTTAAGTGCGAATGTTTTCTAAACTTTTGATTTATAAATGTTCGTAAATCTGATTTATATTCAAATTTAACTCATAAATTTAAATCTGTTTTAAAGGAGATGGGGTTATGGCATTTTTTATACCCTAAAACATTTCCATTTCATATCCTTGGCACAAAATTCGAGCTTATGTGGTAAATTGCTAAAATAGAAAAAAATCGACTTTTTTATTTGTACTTTATTTGACAAATTCCAGGATTTTTAATTTTTTAGTTTTGTAAAGTTTTTCTCCGGTGGTCCCTTTGTAAGATATTTTTATGTAAGGTAATTTTAATGGGATATTTTTAAATTGTATTAAACCTTTAAGTATTTAATTAATAAAATAAATAAAAAAATAACTACAAATAAATTAATATTTTTTAAACTTGAAAAAGTACATCGATTTGAAGGTATTTAAAATCTTTTTTTTGTTACAAAATATTAGGTTATTATGAGGTGACGTCATTCTGATATTAAAAGTATTTTTCGCACGAAAATCCTAGAAAATTAGTTGGAAAACTTGAGAGGTAAAAAATTATAAATATTCTCTCATTCCAGAAAAGTTTAACTCACGCTCGATAGCGGTCAACATCGTTTCTTTGCATTCTTTTTCTTACTTTTATCAAACTTATTCTCTCTTATATCTTACTTGTGAAATAAGGTCATCTTTTTGATCGGCCTATCCATCTGTTAAAAACCTAAACAAATTAAAATAAAAAATCGACTTGAAAATGGTGGAATAAAACCTAAAGATTTATATATATTTTTTACTAATTTTTAGTGAGTTTTCTTAAAAGTTTAGGATATGTTTTTTTTTAA
Organism: Lycorma delicatula; assembly: GCF_047948215.1. Taxonomy (NCBI): domain Eukaryota; kingdom Metazoa; phylum Arthropoda; class Insecta; order Hemiptera; family Fulgoridae; genus Lycorma; species Lycorma delicatula. The sequence goes on from NC_134458.1 coordinate 154,060,090, forward strand.
AATATTAATATAGTTCCTTTTTTGGTCTATTTAAAAAAAAAATGTGTACGTCAATGTGTGGTATACGTCGTATATTCATTCTATACCAGATTTTAGATGACTCATCGTGTTCTTTTATTCCGATGTTACATCACATTTATTTATATTATGTCGTTTAACGTTGAATGTGACTTGCTGAAAGAATTTTGCTGTATAGTATGTTAATACAGTGCAGCTTTTGTATAGCGTTATAATGGTCGGTTAATGACTAGTTCACCTTTAAGATTTTGGCGATAATCTAATTTGTCGTATTATGTAGGCATGTAACGATATTATAGCTATAAAAATTATTAATTTTTGTTTTTGTCTTGAGAGGGTACATCTACTTCATTATGTTACGTGTGTGACTTCAACGGTTTTTTGCGATTTTTTTTAACAAAAGATCGAAGTACATTCTGAAGTAAGAATATATTTTATATCTAGAACTCTCGAATATAAGAAAAAAATATTACAGACGTATACCGTATTAAGTAAAGTGTATATACCGTAGTTTTTTTTTTGTAGATTGTTGTCAGATATGTATTGCGTGTTTCTTCTTGTGTTAGGGACAATCTATACTGTAAACGTAACGTTTCCCATATAATTTTACTCGTCTTTGTTCAGTGTAGTATCGGGGCTCACAGTGCGTACGGCTTCTTCTTGCCTGGTTAGTCTGCCCTTGACAGTGAACCCAATTTTCGCCCTTTAAGATAAAAATGGCTGCCCTCGTGTAGTAACATCGTCGTGTGTTATTTATTTAGGAAGCCCTACGGAAAAAAAAACTATTTTATTACATCATTGTATCCGTTGTTTGTCGTTTGTTCTTTTCTTCCTTTATCGGACTGTTTCTACAGGTGAAAATTTTAGTTTAATTTTTTTTTAATCTACAATTTCTTTTACCGTTTATTAGGAATGTTAAAGATAAAATACCTTTTGAAAAATTTATTCAAAGTAGGTCGATAAGGTGCAGTAGGCTGATCGTTAGTAATTTTGTTCGTGATATAAAATTTTAAGAACATTTAGATCTGACTGTCTAAATGTTTCTGTTATTGTAACGTTCTAAGAAGTACTTGTGTTGTAAGTTAATGGATTAATGGATTCTAAGGAGTATAATTAATTTAATTATACGGTGTTGTTTATTAAACAGCGAATAATATATTCGATATTAGGGTGCTATCCATGCTAATATAGTGATTAAGTTTACGAAATAGGTTAAAAGATTTCCCGAAATGTGTATATTTTACAAAAGCTATGAAATATACTGGCGGTCCTCAAAACCTTTCGAACGTATTTGCTCTTGGATTCCTGATCCAAGTAAGTGAATATTTAACAAATTTTTTATAATAGTAATTTTATTTTCATCTAATTTAATATATCGCGCTGCGACTGCTTTTTAAAACATATTTATAGCCGGTTCACTTTTTTTTAATAGATTGTTCAAATAAGCTTTTTTCGTGAACTTGTTGATACAGCCTTTACTTCCTTGAAACTTGGTTTCCCTTACAATATTGTCCGATTTATAAATCAACTAATAACCTTTTTCTTGACGAAAACATTTTTCTGATGCCAACTTTCAATCCGTGTGACGACAGACGATTTCTTCTATTCAGCTTATTTGACTTTGTATTTTAGAAGTAATCGCTGAGAAATAGAAGGTACGAATTAAAGCTTATAGAACACACAGTGAATATGTAAGTTTCGCAACTTTTTGCTCGTTTAATAATTCTTAATATTTCTTCAATAATGTGAGGCTTATGTGTAATTCTTTTGTCAGCATTCACAGTTTACCTTTTACCGTTCATATATATTTATTTTATTATTAAAATCAAAACTACAACGTATTACTTTCTCGTTACGTTTTACGATTAAACTGAATTTAATGTACGTATAAATCACATGAGGTACAAGAGGTGATAGAATTGCTTTCTTCAAGGGTAACGATGTTTTCTATTCCCACCACCACTACGATGAACCGATTGAAAGTGTCACTTGTAGGGCCGAATGTTATTTGAATTTCATCGGGCTTGGCACATACATCGATCGAAATTTAGAGGGGAAAAAACAATTGTTACCTGGACTTTTATAAGTGGAAATGGTAAAGGGGCTTATAATAAACGTAAAAAAATAAATACGTGAGCGGGAATTGTGGAGAGTTGATTTTGGGGGTTGAAAAGGGGTGAAAAATGGTATTATTGCGATTTCCGGCGAAAGTTGACGTCAAAAACATTTGTGGTTATGTAAGACACAGAAATGTATACTTTCACCAAGTTTCGTCAAAATTAAATTGTTTTTGCGGAAATGAAAAATAAAAAACGAAAAAAGAAAAGATTTTTCTCGGAAATTTTGAGGTTATGTTAAAACGTGATCTCTACAAAAGTTGTAGATTTTCGCATGAACTACAACTTTTGTATCTGACATTTTTTTCAACCCCCAACCTCCCCTCCTCTTTCACCCATCCGCCACCTCCGCTCATGCATCTATTATTTTTACGTTAATTGTAAGCTCCTTTACCATTTCCGATTATGAAAGTCCAGATAACAATTTTTTCTCTCATAAGTTTAATTTGGTCGGACTAATTCCGATGTTTGGTCCGTGATTGGTATTATTACATTCGGGTTAGGGGTTAAGGTAACGAGAAACCACTTCATTCCTCATTTTATCTAGAAATCCTTACGTGGATTGTGTTTGTATAACTATAATTTATGGAAGCGACTTATGTCTCGTGTTAGTTTTTGTTACCTTTTAAAGATTATGCTATTTTAATATACGTACGTGGAGAAAGAAAATTACGACATCTTCCCACCGATATTCCTATATTCCACCGATATTCCACCGAAAATTCTATTTTCTTTACGGTTCCTTTCTATAGCTTTCTAATGATATTATAGTCGGGGTAGACAGGCCCCTCTAAGAATATCATTATGAATCCTAACATGACTCCCGCTAAAACGGTTGATCTCGTAAGTGTTTTTTCATTGTCGTTTCACGGTATAGTTTTGAAATGATTGAATAGCACAGATACATACCTTACGCTGAATTATTATAAACGAGCAAAATTTAAAGCCAAGAGAGGAAACCTTTTGCTATGATTTAATATTTTTTTAATGCGGAAGTTAGTCGACGGGGAAATGATGATTCAATGATTTCAAGGATGATTCGGTTGTGACTTAGCGCTCTAAGGTTCACAGGTATTGTTTTGTATTGTATTGCAATTTGTCGGAACAAATTACACGCTGGACTCTATAATTAATTCAATGAAACGGTCCTGTAATAGAAATCCTGCGGTAATAAATATTATTGATCTTTTTGAGCAGAATGAACAGCAGCAGGGTTTCTGATTTTTTGAAAAAATTTTTCAAAATTTTTTTTGTTTTCTTTTATATAGGAAATTAGATACGTAGATTAGTATAATTATTATCTACTTAATATAATAAATCGTTTAAAGTATTGTAGGTTATATTGCATACAACGTATCCAAGCTATTACAGTGTATATCGTCTTCATTTCAATTTTATCTGGTTGTATGGAAATCATGAAATAAGGGTTGTATTTTTAAAGGCGGTTGAAGTATGAATTTATCGTAATAATTATTGAAATATAGACTGTCCTTTTTAAAGAAAAATATTTGTTTGTGGCTATTTAGTAGAGGTCATAATTTTTTAGTTTTGAACGGGTGCTCTGACTCCCCTTAAAAGAAACAGTTTTTCGCAGATGTAATTTCATACGAAAAAATTGTAGCAAACAATTTAATAGACGAAAATGAAATAAAACAAAATATGGTATCGCCTAATTTCGATTCTTGTTTTTGAAAACCGATCGATAATTAAATTCCTTGTAGACAAAATGTTTATTTATAATTACTTTTTCGGGAGTAAAATTTAGCTAAACGTATTGTAGTTACCCGCCGGGTTGGTCTAGTGGTGAACGCGTCTTCCCAAATCAGCTGATTTGGAAGTCGAGAGTTCCAGCGTTCAAGTCCTAGTAAAGCCAGCTATTTTTACACGGACTTGAATACTAGATCGTGGATACCGGTGTTCTTTGGTGGTTGGGTTTCAATTAACCACACATCTCAGGTATGGTCGAACTAAGAATGTACAAGACTACACTTCATTCACACATACATATCATCCTCATTCATCCTCTGAAGTATTATCTAAACGGTAGTTACCGGAGGCTAAATAGGAAAAAGAAAGAAACGTATTGTAGTTATATTGATTCGTGCCCTATAAGCAGTCCCATTCGTGATATATTTTTACTTAACCCTTTTATTTTTTCGATACTTAGATGATCCGACCAGGAGGTGTTAATTGTTAAATAGAACCTACCCTTTTTTTTATTGTGTTGAGGAGCTGCTCTTGGTGTTGAAAATATGAATGGCGGGTATGTGTACCTCTCGCGTGGAAGGTTAAGCACTAATTTTTGCTTCCTTTCTACATTCAGCCTTTTATGTTTAATCAAATAAACACCGGATTGGTCTAGTAGAAAAACTGTCGCCCTAAATCAGCTATTTAACAGCTGATTTTCGAAGTTGATTGTGAGGTTCAAATCCTAGTTACGTTACCTTTATACGAATTTTTATGCTAGATATTGGATACCGATGTACTTTGGTGGTTAAGGTTGAATTAACCAGAGATGCCAGGAATAGTCGGCCTGAGTCTCTGCAAGACTACATTCCATTATTTACTTGTACATGTCATCCTCATCTCATCGGCCCAAGTGTTGCTTATTTTATTCTCTAGTTGAACAGATTGCAACGTACATATTAGGAATAGAAAACAAAATAAATAACAAATTAAATTTATAACGACTTCGGTGGGTAATTTTTTTATCAAGGGTATCTTTTCGAGTAGTATTTTATTTACGTAATATTTCTATACGAAGTTTTTAAGCTATCTGCTGTAGCGGTCAGTTTTAGATTATCAGAAGTATTTTTTTTCTGTTTGTTGCTAGCCGTTACGTTACGTTTACGTATACAGATCATGGTTATTAAGCGATATTATATTTTGTAATATTACGAAGCGTGTTTTTTTTTATGATGTGTTACTGCAGTCGACCTACAAATAGTCTAAATTTAATTAAAGTTTGGTGGCGAGTTTCTTAGATATCCTAAATAGTGGTTTTAATGTAAAATGTGTAGACACGGTCCAGTGTTTCTTTTTCTCACGAGTAAAAATACCTACGTATAGTACAAGTGTACAATTTTGGTATTTTAATCTTCTTCCCGTCAACAACGCCGTTCACGTTTTATCTCTGTATTCTTTGTTTCACATACACATACCTACCGAGCGGGCTTGTGAATAAGATCAGTCTGAGAGGAGAGGTACGGTTAACCGGTAAAAAGATAGTTATCAAAGATTTGCGGTTTTCATCGTGTGTTATTCCCTCTAGGCCGGTCGTTAATATTACCGGTTGAGTGTGCCTTGTTGTTTGCTTGTGCCGCATCACCGGTCGTCGTGTCGGTAACCACGACCCACGCTCAGGTCGGAACAGTTGTTTGGTATGCAATTATGTATACTAGATCGTACAACATAGCATAGCGCAAAGGAGAAGTTATTAAACGGGTCATTTATGCGCTACATATATATATAAGTGAATTGAATTGATCACAGGTCGCGCTCGTCAGTCTCGCATCAGTTTTATTTGTATTATTGTTTAATACTGTAACTGATATAAATATTTTTTACTGTCGGCAGTCTTTAAAAATCAAGACGTTGTACTGTTCGTTTGTATCATTTATTCAACGTAATATGTTAATGTTTACTAGTAAAACATTCTCAGTTTTTTTTTCTTTATTGGATTAATTGGTTCCAGTTTCTCCATCCAAGATAAATTATTTATTATTCATTCGTAAAATGTAAATCGGTACTTTATCTAATTTTCATTTCCTCAGGGGGAAACCGTCATCGGTACAAATTATGTTTAGTTCATGGAGGTCTGCCAGTTATAAAAATAGATAACTTCCTTAATACTGCAGCTGTTAAAATGTAAATGCAGTTGTAATGTGCTAAAATGTAAAAAAAATTCAAGAAAGAAAAAATGAAATACTACTTTAAATGCGGTCTGTTCCCTTAATTGTACCTGGTGAATACTATGTTAAGATAGAAGAAATTTGTTTTAAAAATTTTACCGCTTGTTTCTTTGAAAATTTTTTTATTAAGCTGTTTTTTGATTAGTTATTAATACATAAGTATATTTAAATAGGGTTTCATGTTTGAACCTATAAACCATTAACCGTTCACCTTCAATGGTTTTGTTAATGAATCGGTATTTTTATTTCCTGTTGTTATTCAGGAAGTTAACACTTGTATTTTAAATAAATAACACTTTTATTTTAAATTAAAAAAAATAGTCTGTGGCTATTGATGATACTAGTGCTAGTATTTAAAAGTGTGATGCTATTGTTATCCCCCTCACAGATTTAACTAAAAAAATGTTCAACATTTTTTTTTTTTGAATATTCCTAGCTCCCATAACACTTCTGTTGCTATTCCCCTCATTTACAAAAGGTTCGGTACTTAATTTACAAAAATATAATTCAATTTCGTTATTATCCATACTATGTAACGTAATTAAAAAATTATGAAAAATCGACTTTTCGTGAAGTTTTCGTGAAAAACATACCATTTTAACAAATTTTCATCATGATTTTTTAAGGGAAAGTTTGCTGCTGACAGCCATTTGCCAGCTTTTGTAAAATATTTTAAATTGCCTAGATAAAAAAAAAATCCAGTTTTATGTTGTCTTAGTAAAGTATTCGATTTAGCTTCAGATTTTTTACTGATTAGGAAATTTAATATATCTGGTATCAGAGGAGCTGCTTACAATTGGTTAAATAATTTTTAACAACCGTAAACAAGTCGTTGAAATTTCATCTTTTGATAAGAATACACATGCAAAATTCATAAGTTCTCACTTCAATATGTAGAACTTTGAATGCCTCAGGGAATTGTCCTTGGTAGGGGCCAAGGACACTTCCTTATTAATAAACAATAAAAAAGTAGGGGCTTTTTTATTGTTCATTAATGACTCCTCTAAATTATGAGCCGTTCATCGTAACCCTTTTCGCTGACGACACAACTGTATCTATATCTGAAGACAATTATGTAAAAGTAATTTAAAATTGTAATATAGCAGCTCAAAATGTATTCACAGTATGAGTTGTAATCATCTAAATTTAGATATGGATAATATCGTTACATTGTGCATCTGAGATTGACGTAACATTGCTGATCGCGTGGATAGAATCCTGTTAATGATAACTATAGTATTTTTGTTGTCCGCTTAGCGAAATTTCTGGGTGTTTTATTAGACGACAAGTTCTGGTGGGACGTTCGAATTGATTTCATCCATTACAAAATCAGGCCGTACTGTTTCGTTCTGAAGCGCCTTAATAAAACTGAACTTGTGATTATTAAATATTTATTATGACTACATTTATTCTGGTATAGAATATAATGTTATCTCTTGGAGCTCTCAAAAAATCAGAATGAATTTTTAAGATACAAAAATGGGCTCTCAGATCATTATCTGGCATCGGTAAGTATGAATCGCAGAGACTTATATTTAGAAGATTTTTTTTGCATCCTTTTTTAAGCACCCCGGACCGGACCCGCTAATAAGCAATACGTCGGTCGTCCCAGGGTGCCGTGGCAGTTGTCTGCCCTTCCTTGCCAAGTCCAAAAGGACCTAATCTATCAGGGTGTTCCCTCCACGTCAACAGAGCAATCCAACCTCCTATTGAGGAAAGTTAGAATGCCCCTCGATGTAAGGGCTGGCATCCCGGCCCTAGCCCTAGCCGGTTCCAGGTAAGCATTACGCTCACTTTTCACCACGCGGAATTAGCCACTCTTGAGGGTTCCCCATACTATCATAAGTCACTCCCCGACTCTCCCACACTTGCGAGCAGGTGTGCCAAAGAGCTCTAGGCATGAAGGCTGCCTCCCGGCCCTGTACGGCAGCCATGATTCGATTTTTTCCCCCTTAAATTTACATCAGCGCCTCATAGTTTCTAACAACCAGTATATGGTTAACTAAGGTTGCTACCTCGGCCCAGCCATGTTGACTCCGGAGCATATGATTTGTAACTCCATCAGGCGTAATAGTAACCGTAAGGTTTGCCCTATCGGCTGTTCATCTATCACATTCGAACCATATATGTTCGACGGAGTCTTCATAGCACAGTACCTGCATACAGCAGTCTGCCTTCGTTTAAAACGTGTCAAGTATTTACTAAAATCACCATGCCCCGTCAAACATCGGGTGAGATGGTGGTCAGCCTCGCCGCCCCACCCAATCAGCCACTAAAAGAATAAGTCGCGGAGTCCAGCCGCCTTTAACACCCGCCTCCCATCTGGATTGTCATTTGGCCATCACTTGCTCCCTGACCACACTTGGGAATCCCACCGAATCTTGAACACCTCTCCTTAACATGGAGATCAATCGGCAAAATGCCGGCCACTACACAGATCGCCTCATAGGAGACCGTCCTATATGCACAAGTAATGCGAAGGAGCAGCCTCCTATGGATTGACTCCAACATAGTACGATATTTTTGAATTGCCGTAACTCTGCCGCAGTCTGGGGCCCCTTATAGTAGTACCGACGTGACGGTCGCACCAATTGCTCGTCTCTTTCTCTCCCGTGGCCCGGCAGTATTCAACATAAGTCTCGAAACGGCCGACAATACCCGTTCTGTCTTAATTTTCGCCTCTTTTATATGGCGCCCAAACGATCTATTGTGATCTGTCCACACGCCCAAATACTTGGACGCACGAACCTGTCTGACAGCCTGCCCATTAACGACAAGGCGTAGTTCCCGGAGCCGTCTCCTCCCAGTGAAAACAATCGATTCCGACTTTCAGGGACCAACTGAAGGCCGCGGTCTCCATCCATCTTTGGATTGTCGTCAAGGCTTCATTACCCCTCTCCTCGACCTATCAACTTCATCACCTTTTATCAAGATGGCCAAATCGTCAGCAAATCCTATTACTTGGACGCCTTCTGGGAGCCGCACCTAAATACATCAGATTCCCAAAACAGATCCCTGTGGAACCCCTGCTTTCATCGTGAGCACATAGTCCCTCCTGTTAGTCGATGTAGTGACTGTTCTTACGCCCAGATACTCCTTGGTAATGTTCAGTATTTGCCCTTCCACACTCCTCAACTCCAGCGCCTCGACAATAATATGCCAAGGGAGGGAGTTAAAGGCATTCTGGACCTCTAAACTCACAATCCGGAATCGACCGAGTCCGCCATGTCCGTCCCAGTAGACGCCACATCTGCGAAGTTCATGACCTCCCTAATCGCATGAATCGCCGATTTACATTTGCGGAACCCGAATTGCCACGGAGAGAGACCTCCGTGTGTCTACATGATTCCTCAGGCGTCTCTCAACAATTTTCTCATATATTTTTCCGAGATTATTTAAAAGGCACATGGGTCTAAAGGATCGTAGGTCATTAGGATCTCTTTTTGGCTTTGGTAAGAGAATCATCCTAGCCACCCGCCAACACAAAGTGGAAAAGAACCCCTCGTAAAAGCATAATTCATAGAATCCAGAACTGTATAAGGAAACTTCTTTACAATCAGTCTGGCAACTTCTCCGGGAGACCCCATCAGGGCCCGGGCTCTTCCTAGGGTTTAACTCCTCCGCAGCTACCTCTAGTTCCGGGAGGGATATCCTATTTATTATTCCTCTTTTGCGACAGAGTCACGCGTTTTTTGAGATGGTTCGGTTACAAGTTTGACACACCGTTCAACAGCCTGGGTGTGACAGAGAAAGCTTGGGAATCCGGTTGCAGCTGCAACTGGATTTTTGATGTCAATTTTGACGGATTTTTGAGTGCAGACTGTGTCAAGTCTGTAATAAATTTTTGATCTCTCATCCATGATGTTCCTTAATAATGATGGAGGAGAAATATTGCAACTATCCCACCGAATCATATTGACTTGTGTGTTGCTTCGAAGTTGAGTTTTGTGTGATGAAATTTCAAGTAGTCTTTCCCTTGGAAAAATGTGATCGAGCTTTCTACCCTCGGCGGAGCCTCAGTTCTCGATGATATGTCTTTTTTATCCACTGTCATTGGTAAAATCAAATGTTTGGGGTGAACAAAGGACTCATCCCCACAATCACTCGCTCAATTACTGGGTTGATTACTTGCAGTAAATTTTGAGTTAGTTACTGTGATGTTCTGATGGCTTCAAAAATTATCTTTGGACCTTTTGTGAAATTTTTGCTAGTTTTAATTGTGAACCAGATAGGCATATAAATTTCAAAATAAAATTATCAAATGCCTAATTTTACCAGTCTCCCTTGTTGATCAATCATCAAGCTCCCGTCTAGTCTGAGAACTTTTGTTTGCCGTCGTCTACCATCTAGAGCAGTGATTTTTAACATTTTTATATCTACTACCCCCAAAAGGTAAACTAAAATATATAATGCGTATTTTGCCACCTCCCCCTCCGCACCAACTCAATGAAACCTCTCTCTTTTTTCTGTTTAGTCTCCGGTAATCACCTTTCAGATAATACTTAGGATGATATGTATGAGTGTAAATGAAATATAGTCTTGTACAGTCTCAGTTCGACCATTCCTGAGATTTGTGGTTAATTGAAACCCAACCACCAAAGAATATAGGTATCTACGATCCAGTATTCAAATCCGTGTAAAAATAACTGACTTTACTAGGACTTGAACGTGGAACTCCCGACTTCCAAATCAGCTGATTTGGGAAGACGTGTTCACCACTAGACCAACCCGGTAGGTAACCCAATGAAACCTAGTTAAAATTATTTGGCTGCATTGAATCGGTTACTCCTGTTCAATGGCGTGTACGAACTCTACATCGATTCTCTCCAAGTATATTCGTACCGATTAAAACTTCGTTAACCAAAGCATGTACTGATTTTTCTGTTGCGGGGTCCACATTTCGACTGGACTACAATTGCTTTACGAGTCGGCTTGTCTGCACGTGCGTATTCCGTTGACCTTAAGAGCATACAGAACAAATCTTGGAAATATTTCCTGTCTATTGAGCTTACGAGTACTGTTTTCTAAATAAAGGTCTAAGTAAAGGAAATTCTCATATTTTAAAGATTTTTCAAGCGTTAATCGTTAACAAATAACGCTTCCAATGATAGTTTTTTTTTTTAAGAGCAAGTTTCTGCGGTGTATGTTTCTTTTAGATAACTTAAGTTGAAGAATTTGTTAAAAATTACGTCTTCTACACATTCACAGTTAACATTTTTTCATTTGCTTTTATCAGTGCTTAGTATCGGAATTTTGTAGCGTAGTGGTATTATACAACTTAATATTCGTATGATATTAACATACTTCCACGCTAATCGACAGGAAACTTTAAATAACAGTATATAAATCAAACATTCACGCATTCCAGACAGGAGCCTTAACTCATGTTCGATATTAGTCTCTCTTTTTTGCATTCCTTTTTATCAAGGCACGTAGGTTCCTCTGCTTTTTCCATTATTTTGAACTTTTTTCATTCCTGTTGTAAGCATATAGGCATTTTAACTAAAAGAATTAATTCAAAATAGTGATTTTTTAAATTTCGAATTATTGAAGTCTGGGCGTAAATTATTAACGGTTATAAATTATTTTGCGGTCATTTGATTTCATTCCATCCAAATCAGTTTTAATTTTCAAATAAGTTTTTTTTTTATTGAGTTACATTCATTCTCGTATAATACATAAATGTAAAAGGTATTCTGTAAGATTTTTCGTTAATTTAGTTAAGAGTGTGTTATATAACCTTTAGCAGATGAGTACACATTTATCACCGGCGCGTTTTAAAGTGCGGGTTCTGTCTGCTATAGAGTGTAGTTGTATATATGTGTATGTTGGTATTATAATTATTATACAATTTGTCACGTGACGTTAAACGTAATATGTATGATATCATCTAGTCCCTTCTCCCCACTTCAGTATTTATTTTTGTTGTTGTGGCCGCGAGCTATTACCTAGGAACTATTTTTACAGGTATGCGCGTGTATTTATATTGTACTGTACTCTTACACTGTAACGTATAGTAAACGATGTCTCGATTTGCTTGAGACGCGTGTTGATGTATTTGTATTCGTAGTTGTTTTATTGTTTCATTCATGTTTACCTTTTTTTTTTGTCGCGTTAATTTATTTATTGTTAAGAATGATCGGAGGTATAGAAGCGACGTTCCTTTAACTATGAAAAAGAGATCGCTTTGCGAAATTTTACGATTTAGGTTCTTGGAATCCCTTTTCTATAAGGCATTGAAGTTTAAGTTCATTCATTTGCTGTATAATTGTGCGTTTTATGTAATTTAAATTATACAGCAAATTAAATGCTATTTAATTCTAGGAGTTTGTTTTAAACCTCCTAGAATTAGTTATTTACAGTAGAAGATAATTAATTATTCGAACTTAATGGTACAGTTAATTTATACAGAGCGCAGTTTCGTTGGTTATATAAAGCTTTATAAATATCCTAATATTTTTTTCTTAAAGTTTGTTGGTTATTTTAATTTATTTTGTTTTGTAATGATTTTAACAGTTTTAAATTTAATTGTCTTACTTGTTGCTATTATTTTTGTCAACTATTTTTGTAATTACATTACCTTTTGATCGCATCGTGATTTACATGATTACGTATTGTAGAGCTAAAACGGTAAACTAAGTATAATACCGTGTACTCGTACATACGTTGAGAACTATAACCGGTAACTGTTGTAAGCGACGTGATATGTGACGCAGTCACAACAGCTGTCTTTAAGAACAACAAGAATTTCATGTGAGGGTTAGTAGGATAAGTAAGGAGTGAAGTGATTTCTATTGCCTTTTTTACTGAGTCATAGTAATACAGTTGCATTTCAGCATGCATATCAAGTATGTCACCGAATTGTTAACCATATTAACCTTAAGAGGGACACCTCCATTCTGTTCACTGTAGGAACCGGAATAGTATAGTGAACAACATTCTTACCCGAGAAAGTCTGATCTTTCTCTTCCTCTTCCTCTGATTAATGTCTCTTGTACCTCGTGTGCTTTACTTAAGTATTAGACATAAGAAAGACTGCTACAGATAATGTAAAACAGTAGACCAACGTACCTCGATACCTATGTATACTGCAACAAAGCAGGAGATAAGGGGGGAACTTTTTGGATGTAAAATTATCTTTATTTCCTAAAATTAAACAAATCAATATTTAAGTAATTTTTTCTCGTTGTTACTCCTTGTTCCTTAACTTCTTGTAATTTCTAAATATTATTGTCGGTTGAAAGTTCATATTGAAATTTATCGATTCTAGCCGTGAAATCCATTTTTGTGTTGTTTTGAACAGTGTTGCACGGAAGCCGTCACTTGCTTTTTTTCCTGTTAATGTAATGCATGAAGATTTCTCTGTTATGCGGTATTGTATCGCCGCACCGCATGAAGAGAGCCATTGAACTCGTGACAGAAATTCAGGAGTCATCGTAAAGAATTTCATAAGAATCGGCAAATCCAGTCTGAATAAAGCAAAACTATGACAAAAACAATTAGGCACCACCACCTCTGAATGAAATTTCCAAAAATGTAACCAAAGTGACATACTAAATGAAATGGAATCGTCTAATTAGTACAAGATTGTGACTTTGAGTAGCAGAAGGACAAAATAGGAAAAAGTGTTGCCCCCATCCGTTTATGGGGATTTGATTAAGACCGAATACCATCAAAAGCTATCTTAGCTATTTAACCGGCATTAAATAATGTAAAAATATTTACTATCGTTTTGAGTAAAATTTTGAGATATCCTTTTATCTTCCTTATCACTGACCGAAATTAAATGATATCATTGCCAGACAGAAATCATCATGCCAAATTTCATCCGAATCGTTTTATCCAGTCTGGAAATATTGAGAAAAAAACAGACCGATATTCATCCTCTCCGAATTTTTCAATGGTATGTTTTTTTTTTTTTAGAAGAGGATTGTTAAAGTCAAGAATCGAAAAAAACCGGACATGCAAAATTTGATCCGATTAGTATACTTTCCCTTGTATAGAATATTGTACAGCTCTACAGTAACAATATAGCGGGAAAGTAAATCGTTGACTCCCAGTAACAGTAATCTGATGAATGTACGACTGATGTATACTTAATCTTACTAAGCAACTGCCTGGACGCGTGGATGTATACGCGATCGATGTAAATGAATTCCCGGCGAACAACAGTAACTGCAGTCTCGAAAATAACGCGATTATGAAATTATATCCTGTTGACCCCAGGGTACGACTGATAAAAAGTGATTATGATGAACCTGCACCTCTGGCGACATACCGATGAGGCGGCTGTGAATCGCGTCAAGCGGCGTACAAAGACCAGGCCCGACGATGAATTATGCTCGTTAAGCGCTGTAGAAACATCGCGGCTACATGTCGTACATTCCTCTTCGACAGTTTTACCCGTTAATTTTATTTTTATCTTATTATTTGACTTCGGACGTGCTTTTGCACGTATTCACGAGGGAATTGTGGTGGATTAAACAACAGTTGAAAAGATGTCAGACCCCTGTCAGGAAGATAACCCAAGATAACATCTAATTAGTCGCACGTCACTGATAATTAGTCTTACTGTTTTGTCGTTTGTTTTTCTATTAGAACTGATTTATTGAAGTCGGATGGGTACGAACCGTAATTAAATTTCTTTCCTCCCGTAATACTCTATTGATTGTACATATTATGCGTTTTTATTTTATCATCAAATTCAGAAATAGATAAAACACCTTGGTAGGCCTGAACATTACGATATATATATATATATATATATACATTTCTCCTACCAGTTTTCCATCTGCTGCGGGTCTGGGTGTGCTTGTATAGGCAAATACGTTATTGCTACCGGCTTGCCAGGCCTGACGTAGTGCAGAGTAGTGCAGAAGTTTTCTTTTATTTATGTTCGGATTACCTTGAATTCCGGTTAACCCTACCACGGAATACTGGTGTTTATTGAATTATTATTATTTACTCGTCTCTTTCCTGCTGTTTGTTAAATTCATCTGAAGTTTTGTGTTATTCACGATTTTCAGCTGTGCTAAGTAGCAGGTTTCCGCTTACATTAATCACGTAATCGTCACCATGAAAATGTCATGAAAATCTACGGTCAAATCACGACGTAAAAGACCTACCTTCTCCGTGACATCCTGTATTTTAAGTTCCACCCTCCGGTCAGAAAGCTTTGCTAGCGAAGCACGAGCACTCTATGTAGTGTAATACCGTATATATTGAGTGGCACGCCCTTCTAGTATTCTTTCATCCCTTTTATTTTCTTTAGTTCTCTCTATTTCTCTTCTCCATCGGTAACACGATTATGATTGGTATGTATGCACTTCTTTTGTTATTTTGTTTCACACGGTGTATCGCCTTTAAAAAAATACGTTCAGCAGTAATCTTTCCGTTTTTTATGTTTTAATAATAAAGAAAATATACGCGCGCGCGTGTTTGTGTGTGTATGTATGTATATATATATATTTTTTTTTTAATTTCCATGGTATTATTTTTATACTCACAGTTAATTGATAACACTAAAAATAGTTATCATAAACGATTAATTATAATTAGATCGTGTTCATTAATTAATCTGAATACCGAACTCCCTAATTGTATTTTCTTTTCTATAAATATTTTTTATTTTATTATTTGAACTAATTGGAACCACCAAACAGATAACATTGAATATATAGTTATCAGATAAACGATATCCGTTTGTTATTATTGCGTACGTACAAATAATAATTAATACCTCTGGTTTCATTATTTTTTCCTTTGACTGTAATTAGGTTTGTGAATTAAATTATTCTTTTTGTTGCGTTTTGTACATTAATGCCCAATAAGTTAAAGTGTATTAGTATTCGACCTCTTCAAACTAATTCTGTAGTAGATTTTTCAATCGTATATAGTAATTTTGCTTCCTCTTAAATTTAATTAAAATTTGTTATATCGATTTTGTTTTAATCATCGAGAATGTATTTAGTCGTTAAAATGGTTGACTAACTGTTTTTTTTTTTTTTTTTTTTTTTTTTTTTTTTAATTTTGTAGCAGTAAACATTTTAATTTTTCCTACAGGTGAATAATCTATTCGGTAAAGGTTGTAGTTAAGGATCGGCAAAAGATAGCCATTCTCTCGTAATTTTTTGTGAGCTGCAATTTTTTTAGTTTAGCGTAGGCTTTTTACAGCGGTAATTGTTGCACTGGGTAATAAAAACCGTCTTGCGAGCGGATGACCATATTGTTCGTTATCGGTATTTAAAGGATTAGCGTTGAAAATTTAAAAATAATTAAAACGTTTATAAATTGATTAAAATTCAATGTTAACAAAAATGTGTATCTGGCTATTTGTTTTCGGATTCTACATATCAAAATAATAAAAAAATGTTCAATAAAAAAATAGCGATTTCCTCTTCGTTTTCCTACTGTCCGTCGTTTTGAGTTTTTAAGGAAAACATATATATCAAGATCGGATCAAGAAATCGTTGTAATATATATTTGGTGCACATGTTTACATCGACTTTCATTAATAAATAAAAAATTACGGTGTAGACATATTCGCAAATTTCAAAATGGCGGCAACATCAATTTTTAAGCTTTTATGTCTTTGTGATTAATTTTATTAAAATTTGTTTTGTTAGCTAGAACGTTAAGCCTTTCATTGTAAACAAAATTACCCTTTATTTTTGAAAATCGGTTGATAAACAATAGGGTTATTGCAGATAAACGATCGACGCGGGTTAACCTATACGATTTAAACACTAGCGTGTTTACATTTTTAGATGTAATCTACTTTTCGTAAGAAAAGTACATTAAGTAAGAAAAGTACTTTTCGTAAAAAGGAGAAAAAATTATTGTTGAATTTCGTTAATTCCAAATTAAAAGGATCAGTAAATAAAAAATTGGGGTTATCAGTAACATTCAAGTTTGAATGAGAATCTGATACATGCAAATGTAATAATCGTAAATTACTTAAATTTGTGCCGATTTATCAAAATTTTTAAAAATCTATGTATTTTTAAAAAAAATTATTTTCAATGAACAAAATATATACTACTAGGAGCAAAAAGAAATTACTGGAACAAATTTCTATAGAAAATATTATTAATACTTTATTATTAATAATTGTAGTTATGTGTAATAACTTAGGTTTTCGCTTTAATTAAATCTAGCAGAAGTACAGTCGAGATGGATAAACTTTGTTTGCGATGTTGTCCACGATGATTAGTAGTGAAAGCTGTACATAATCTTTTATGACAGATCGGAACGATAATTATTTTAATATAATCTTTTCTTTTTAATTTTTTTTCTCTAAGGAAGCGCTTTTATGTTCATATTGAATGGGATATTGTATTTCGGGGCATCAGTTGATTTTATTGTTGGTGATTTTTTTCCCGTTCAGGAGTTGCTTGGACGCAAACGGAAGTATAAATATATGTGGTACCAAAGTATACCATCGGGTTATTCAAAAAGGATTTCACAACTTTAAAAACATATAAAAATTTATTTAGATAACTTACAGATTCGGTTGAGGTCTCATTTCATAGCAAAACTCCTCAAACTATTAATAATCTATATGTTTTGACTCGTGAAATTCATTAGTACCGAATTCGGCCACCACTGTAGTTTAAAATGGATACATTTACTGGTGTGGAATGTGCTCGCTCTGTTTGTTTTGGTTTCACGATTTGCAGTCAGCAGTTGCAGTTCAATGTAATTTTCGTAGAGTACGTTGGGGAGCCTCCTTCCTTTCTTTTTCCTGTTTAGCCTCCGGTAACTACCGTTTAGATAATTCTTCAGAGGATGAATGAGGATGACATGTATGAGTGTAAATGAAGTGTAGTCTTGTACATTCTCAGTTCGACCACTACTGAGATGTGTGGTTAATTGAAACCCAACCACCAAAGAGCACCGGTATCCACGATCTAGTATTCAAATCCGTGTAAAAATAACTGGCTTTACTAGGACTTGAACGCTGTAACTCTCGACTTCCAAATCAGCTGATTTGGGAAGACGCGTTAACCACTAGACCAACCCGGTGGGTTAAGGGAGCCTCCTAATCGGCATATAATTTACTCTTGCAACAGATTGTTCTGTTAAAACGTACAAAATCACCAGGACGCCAACGCGTCCCTGAAACTGCTGTGAAACAAAAGCTTTACACGTAGAGTCCGAAGAAATCAACTTGACGTGCGTCACGTGAGACTGGCATTCCACAAATGACTGGCGCGTATTACGTTAACGATTTCACTTGAAGCCGTACCAACTAACCGCTGTTCAATACGTTACATGACGACAAAGTTACTCGGCTGCAGTTTTGTGTGGAAATGATGGATAAAATTGACGACGATTTTAGAGAATTTAATTTTTAGTGATGAGTCAACGTCCCACATAAGCTGCAAGGTGAACACCCGTAACTGTCGAAGGTGGGGTAGCGAAAATTCTCGTGAAACTTGGCAGCACATTCATGATAGCCCTAAAGTCAATGTCTTTTGTGCCGTAAGCAAAGACTCTACGGCACGTTCTTCTTCCAGGAGGCAAACGTAAACACTATCGTTTATATGTACATGCTTCAAAATTTTCTAATTCCTCAGTTAGACGATGATGACCAAGATGGACGCTATTACTGTCAGCAACGGAGCACCACCTCACTACCACCTAGAGATCCTCTTGATACTCGATTCCC
Source organism: Lycorma delicatula (assembly GCF_047948215.1). Classification (NCBI taxonomy): domain Eukaryota; kingdom Metazoa; phylum Arthropoda; class Insecta; order Hemiptera; family Fulgoridae; genus Lycorma; species Lycorma delicatula. The sequence goes on from NC_134458.1 coordinate 154,078,806, forward strand.
AGGTTGTGAAGGTCCGATCGCATAGCCACCTGGCTCCCCAGATTTGACCCCCCTAGATATTTTCTTGTGGAGGTTTCATTAAAGATTGGGTTTATGTACCACCGTTGTCTGCCTTTCTAGCTTAGCTAAGACTTGGAATTAACGCCGCAGCTTTTGAGGTAACACCCGACTTGATTACAGTCTGGAATGAAATCGACTTCAGCTAGAATGTATGTCGCATTACGAATGGAAGCCAAATCGAATCAAAGTGAATGTCGGGTGAAAATTTTTTTCCTACGAAATGAGATCTCAACCGAATCTGTAAGTTATCTAAACAAATTTTTATGTGCTTTAAATTTGTGAAATCCTTTTTGAATCGCCCGGTATTACCATTTTCCTGTTATATTCAGGTAGAACAGTTTTTCATTCTTTTAAGAAAACAAAAATTAATTTTTTATTTCATATCATTTTTTAGTTTCCGTATAGAATATAGGAATTCTATATAACTCTTCCTTATGGCTATAACGCGCTTACGAATCTGCGCCAAAGTTGTGTTTTCGAAAGTAACGATGTTTATTATATCGCCAGTACTTTTTTTTCTGTGATAAAAGAGTACCCGGTGAAGGTGAAGGTGAAGGTGTCACACTTAGGGCTGATTATCATCGCATTCATTCTGACGGGCTTACGATAATATATTAAGTTCATCGGCGAAGGCAACGGTAAACGACTTCACTCCTCATGTTCTTTTAATAAGCCTGGGATTGGATGCTTGTTATTATTTTAGAAATGGTTCTGTCGTTTTCTGTAGTGATTTGAGACTCGTTTTGAATCGTGTACAACTTTTGCGGTTATGGCGCTTAATATATATATATATATATATACATAATGTTTGACGATTCTTTGCATTATTAAATTATGGTAATTTTTTCTCGATTAGAAGAATAAAGGACGGTTCATATGGATCTGAAGAAAGGTGAAACGAAATTTTCAGTATTACATTGATATTTTATTTATTACATTTAGCCATTTTATAGCCGTTTGTTTTACTACTGCAGAACATCTGTAGTTATACTTACAGAAACACAAAATGAAATTTCATTCTTCAGTAATGGCTGTTCAACAGTAATGGTATTATTTCTTTGAATGTTTATGAAAAGTACTACGTTATCATCTTGTTTAAAATTCAGCGAGTTATGTTTTAAAACTGATACGTGAGCGATTTTTAGATTCATTGGTTCTTGTAGTGTCAATAAATGTAAAAGAATGCGGGTTTTTTGTTTACCAGTGTTATGTATGTATTATATAACCAATTATAACAATGTACGGTACAGTTCGTATTTTTAAAACTTTTTATAAGTATTATTGTGTCTGATGTGTTGTTGCTTATTTCTTTTCGATCAGGAAACTATACGTGTTTACCTTATTATATGATTGATTTTTATTATTTTAAATTGTTTACCTTGCACGATTAATTTCTTTATTTGGTCTGTTTCTAAGTACATCGGTATTTTTTACTGTTTGTGTTGTGTTAAAATGCAACATAATTATATTTTATTTAAAATATTCGTTATACAGTTTAACATTAATGTGATATTGAATGAAGGTCGTCCACTACAAGTACGTAATATTATTATGAGGATGGTGATATTGTTATTATTATTATTATTATTATTATTATTATTATTATTATTATTATTATTATCATCATCTATTTATTTACATTTTTTCTTATTATCGTTTTAAATAACGGAGTGTTTTATTTCTATTGCTAGGTTGTATTGTGGTTGAATATCTTTACTATCTAGATTTCTGAAGTACTGGTGGTTGATACGGAAATAATAATTATTGGTGTAAAGAAATGTTACATCTTTTAAGGTATACACAATTTTTTTTTTTTAATTTTCCTTCTTTCCCGTGATATTCTGATCTATTTTGTGCTAATATAATTACTATAGTGTATGTAGTATCTGAAGGCGGGTCTGTAGTACGCTATGGCATCCCCTCCACTGCTTTTAACATCTGTTGGCGACTTCTACTCGCACCAGCAGCCAAACCTAGTATATTCCAAAAGTCACATCAATTAATTTGCAATGACTTTCTCCGTATCTAATTTTGACGCCACTATTGTAGTAACGAAGTACGTTCGGGTAATTTTTTATTACAAATAAAGTTATTGTTTTGTTCAAGATGTATATGAAGTTATTTATTTATTGAGAGTATTTGTTTTTTCAAGTATGTTAAAGTAAGGTTTTGCTATAAATAAACAGTAACAATGACGTAATATAAAAGTATGTGAAATAAGTTGTTTATTTATTATAAGCTATAATGTTATGATTTCCTTTGCCGTGGCATACTGTACGAAAATTATTTCTAAATAGCACGTACTAATATTACTAATATTATTTTGAGCTTTGTAGGCCTACAAAACTACAAAATAAAAATATTAAATTGTTCAAAAAGTACATAAATAAATAACCTGTTAAAAAAACGTAAGGAAAAGTAATTTTTAATTTTAGTCAATAAATTTATTAAAAAAATTATGAATAATAAGAGATATTAAGCTGTATTATAATAAACGTAAAATTAGTTTAATTAAAACGTTAGTTCGTATTAAATGTTATAAACGTAAAACATAAAATGATTTCGTACAAGATAATTTGTATAGTAGCAGAAATAAATAAATACAGTAGAATAAACAAATATCAGATGAAATAAATAATTAATAATTAAACGGCAAATTTAAATAAATAAAAGCAAAAATAAATGAATATGGTAGAATAAAAATTATTAAAAAAATAAAATTATATTAAATACAAGCTGTATGATTTTGAGCTCTTTTTAGTCGCAACCAGTAGCACGTATTCCGCATAGCGGGTTATAGGAGTGGTGTTTTCGGAGGCAAGTAGAGGCAGCTTGCAGGGGGGGGGGAGACTCTCATTTAGATTTTACATACACTATAGTATCAAACCTCCCGTTAAAATTGGTTTATTGTTATTTTAGATTCCTTTCTGTTATTTGTCGCATCTTTTAACCTCGACGTAATTATTACAACCTACTTCTTCAGGTATCGGTTTTCCTGTACAGGTTTTACCCTCCGTTACCAGATTAACTAACCCGGGTGTCTTAATATTTGTTCCACCGATCTAGTTTATCATTTTAAAAGTATCTGAAAAATTTCCCTCCTCCTATTTATCTTAAAGACCTACATTTCATATTTTATCCATATATATTCTTCTCCTTTCTTCTTTTCTTACCATCCGCGTATTACTACGATAAAGTGATGCGTTTCAGACAACTGCTTTTACGAAACTCGTAATTTTTAGTGTTTCATTAGATAGTAACGGTTTTTTTCTGCGTAAATCCCTCTGTCCTTAACCCAACCTCTTTTTGATGTCTACATTATTTCATCCGTTCTTTAGTATTTTACTCCCTTAATAGTAAACTTCTAATGTACAGGATGACCATAAAGCCTTTCCACGATTACAAAAAAGTACAACAGATGGCGGTTTGTGACAAAAGAAAGAAAAAATTGTCAAGTTTTTTTACCGTGTCAATAAACTTCAACATGTACGCCTTTTGTCGCTCGTAGAATGTCCAACCGATAATCAATTTCACGTCATATGTTGGTCATTTCTTCGGTAACACTAGCAACAACTTCAATTATTCTCCGTCTCAGTGTTTTCAGATCAGGTACGGGTGTTGCATAGACTCTGTCCTTAACTACTCCCTGGCCACGATGGATTGGGCACGACGATCCGTGTCGCGCCCAATCCATCTGCCATGAAATGTTTCATTCAGAAAATCTCGAACTAGAAATCCTGGTGCGCCATCCTGCGAGAAAACCACCTTATGTTGCGTTTAGTTGAGGTATAGCAAAGTGTTGCAGCATATCCAGTTAAATGTTAGCTGTTATGGATCGCTCAATGAAAAAGAAGGGATCAATGATTCTGTTGAGCATAAAACCGCACCACACATTCACTTTAGGAGAAAATCTCATTTTTTCCTTGGTAAAGTACGGATTTTCTGAGCCCCATATTCTCACATTATTCCTGTTTACTTTCCGTGAGGTGTAGAAAGTAGCCTCGTCTGAAAAACACGCGCTGCAGGTACTCATTGTCTTGCTATCAATCCGTTGCAAACTCTTGGTCGCAAAGGCAGCATTACGAGGGCCGTCATCTGGCTGTAGATGTTGCAGTATCTGAACTTTATACTGGTGCAACCTTAGTTTCTTGTGCAACATTTTGTACACTGTTGACCGGGGAATCCCTAATTCGCGAGATTCACGACGGGTAAATTTGGAAGGGCTATCTAGAAATGCTTGCTGCACAACTTCAGCCTTCTCTTCACTAACGGATGACCGCCCTGCCCTGTTCGCGGAAGGTCGACTACACTCCCACTCCTTAAATTTTGCATACCACGCAGCGATACTGTTACTATCATGTGCTGGTTGTTCGTATTCCCTTCTAAAATTTCGCTGCACAGTAATCTGTGATTTTGACTCGTGATACCACAAAACACATCGCGCTTTCTTCTGTATTGATGCCATTTTATAAAAATAATGATCACACCTGCAACAAACCAGTATAAAAAAACTTGATAATTATTTTCTTTCGTCTGCCACAAACCGCACAGCTGTAACTGTACTAGTTTTTTTTGTAATAAGTTTTTGTAATCGTGGAAAGACTTTATGGACACTCTGTATTACGCTATCGTAATATTTAATTCTTTATTTTCCTTTTTTCTGACGCATTGCATTACCTGTGTTTCATTCTTATTAATTTTCAAACTGAATCTCTTTCCTAGCAATAAATCCGTGCCGTTCTGTATTTCTTCTAATGAATTTTAGATTAAGAACAACACATCGACGACTCTCTGTGTTTTAATTTCGTTTCTCTTCTAATAGTTATTTCGCTTTCAAACTTGTCTTTCATTTTTTGAATTGATTATTCTATATACAAGTTGAAAAGCGGTGGCGAAAGGCTATATATTGTGTCTCGCATTAAAAAGTTAGGGATAGGCGATTTGTTTTTTAGGAATAACTCTACTATGATAATTTCAAATTCATCGGGGTTAATCGTAAATAGATTGTATCCTGGAATGAGAAATGATTTTAAAATGTCTCCTAATCTCAAATTGAAATAATTTTTATGCCGATTTTTCTTCCGAAATGGAAGTGGAGTAAAGCTGGATATGAGGCTGGTCAATCTGAAAGTAGGCAAGACAATTTTTTTTCTAATTGTTCACAGATTTTGGGGTGTACGTTTTTAAAGAGGAAAGTATGTACCTTTTATATCGGTTTAATGTAGCAGTGGTTTAGTTAAACATTAGAATTTTATCTATTTAAGAATGAAATTATTTAGGAGCAACATATAAATCGAATATACATTAGAACTCGTAAAAATATGTAAACACTACTGAAATTTTAGATTTTAATAGTATATTAAATCAAAAGTAATCATTAAAATTATATTATCGATTAATTACTCTTTGATTATTTAAAAATAACGTAGTTTTTAGAAACTACATTATTACAGTAATCAATTGGAAAAATAAAGTAAAACTGAAAACCGAATGTTTTTGTAAAAATAAAGTGAAGAAAAAAGAAAGATAAATAGAAAATAAAAAGTGAAATTTAGATAGAAGCCACGCAAAAATATTAAAATTATAATTATTTAACTTTTAACATCTGAATTTTACTATGTTTTATAAAATTTTTCATAACTATCAGCAAAAGGATCTAGAACATGATAATTTTTATGATTGGAGGAAAACAATTTTGAACGTTTCCTTAAAATTTTTTAGGATTTTAATTTTCTTATGAGTAGTAATGTTCTTTAAAAGATGATTTGCATTAATGGTTTCATGTAAAATAATTTCTCGCAGAGAAAAAGATTAGAGCGATTTTGTGCTGGTGGAAATAAAAAAAATTACTGTCCATTACAAAAAAAGTCTGGATAATGTCTCTTTAAAGCCTTTCCATTCCTTAGACTATCCTTCGGCTGGCGACATCAGCATCGGCGTCGACCGTTCCGTAGGGGGCCGGTCTGAACGAGTAAGGATGGATCAATACGAGTGATTCAGCCTACCACCACATACGTTAGCCGCCGTCCCCTTCTTTTCTCGCCGGTTTTACTTGTCGGTATAATGAGAGGTTGCGGGTTGTATTTTCCATTACAAGGCCAATGTCATGGAAAAAAAAATTAAAATCAACTCGTGGCTATTTTAAAATAATTTTCACTTTTTATGGATTTAATTCTGTATGTGGTTATTTCGATTAATATTCTATTTTTGTCAACTAGTTTGTTATTCTGTTGGCATTTTGTTACACTTTTCCTCTTATGATAATAATAAAAATAAAAATATATTTGATTAAATGGATTTCAATAAAAATAAACGATTATAAAGAGATTAGCTGATGTTTTAGAAACATGTTACTGAATTCCATCAAAATTATAAAATGCGACGGCAGTTCTTTACGGTTTCAGTAATTGGTCTTCTGTTTGGAAATTTAATGACTCGTAACGCAAATTTATATTGTTCTGAATAAACTCGTATAAGCCGGTGAAAGAATCTTTTGTAGTAAAATATGGGCAGCCTTTAAACAAGTTCTTTTACGAGCGCGGACGCGCATACACGTCGAAGTATCGCCCCGACGCGTTTTGAATTATACTACGCGAATTTAATGCGATTGTTCTGCAGCAGTTTTGTTTTAGGTAAAATTTTGTAAACTCGAGCGATTAATGAGAAATCGGCAAGCAGCATTGCAAAATAGAGACATGTGTATGCTTTTTTAAAATATCTTCGACTTTATACAGCGCATTCGGAAAGTTGCTGTGCAGTGTGCTTTACAATTATGTAGTGCATTCTTTTCTTTCTCGTCAGTTGGTTACCCTGTGCGTTCGTTGGGCGTTTCTCAGTAATAAACCAAGACGTTAGTGGTTGAGTACTGACGAAATGTGCTTATTTCGTTTATCGGAATCAGTGGTTGCGAGAAACGTAACTGTTCTTCGGTAGAGGAACGCGTTTTTCTCGTTGAACACACGTCCTTCGTGAAGATGACAAGTATTTAGAGATTTAGTGAAGCACAAATTTTCTGAAAATTTTCCAAATACTCCTCTTCCTCACCGCAATGCAGTTTTTACTCTTATCGAACAATTTCGGCCAACAGACTCTGTTGAAGATGTTGATCGAAGCGGAACGCTATCTAAACTAAACGAACGGAAGCAGCTTGTTATTTCGGATTCTATGGCCGAAAGTCCATCATAGTCGACGCGTAAGTTAGAACAGCAGCAAAATATTGGAATTGCTACCGCACATAAAACTGAAACTTTTCCCTTACACAGTAATGAGTGTTCAAGAACAGAAAGTTACAGATCTCATCAAAAGAGTAAAGTATTGGCTCTGGTTGAACGTTTTACAGACCAAAATTCCGTAGGTGTCCTCGACATTACGTTTTTTTTATAGATAAAGCGTGGTTTCATCTGGGAGGGTATATTAATTCACAAAATACACGACTGTGGTTGGCAACTAACCCCCATGAATTACACGAATAATCATTACACAAAGCGAAAATTGGAGTTTGGGTCGGTGTGAGAGAACGCTTATTGTGGATCCAATATTTTTTGAAAATACAGTTAATACTGATCGTCATTATGCTATTTTAACAAACTTCATTTCTCAGTTAACAGAAGTGGTAAGAAATCACGGTTGGTTCCAGCAAGATTGCGCCACAACGCACACAGCTAACTGGTCAATGATTTTTTTATGAAATGTCTTTGGCGACTGAATAATTTCGAGGGGTTTGTGGCCTGCATGATTGCCAGATCTGGTTCCCCCAGATTACTATCTATGGAGGGCAGCGAAACAAACAGTAGACTGCTTGTTGCTGTATCGCAACAGAGCAGCACGATTGACAAACTAAAATCTGCAATAACGGCTTACGTACGAGACATTCCAATACATCAGCTGGTTAAAGTGTTTGGAAATAAATTTAAACGTATGCAGTTTTATATTGATGTTGGTGAAGGTCATTTTCAACAACTTTTATTTATTATTCCAGTTATTGTAATATCTGTTTCTTTAAAATAATGTAATAAAAATGCAAAGTAATAATTGAGAAAGTTTCGTCATTACAATTCCATAATTCCAGTGCACAGCAACTTTCCGAACGCTCTGCATTACAATTTTTTTTTTAAATGTAAGAATTGTAATCCTGATTAGACTGTCCAATAAGCGATCCAGTCAGTAGTCCTTGTAAATTGCGGTCTAATTAAAAAAAAAACCTTAAATTCAGTGCTAATTAGTATTTTGTACTTTGATTTCCCTACCATCTGAAGTGATGTCTACTCGTACGTTCGTTTAGAAACCGATCCGTGTGTTTTATTTTTAATTACTTTTTCGTGAAAAGAATACTGGGACCGCGAATACCTAAGACTAGTCGAACGTAACTATCCTACGATTATTTCCTATTATACCGTTACCTTATCTCCTAATAAAACACACACACGCATTTGGAAATGTCCGTAAATCTAAATATCTTAATGGGTGTTACTATCATAATGCATTTAATAATAATAAAATCGAAAGTGTGCAACGGTCTCCGGGGCTAATGAGCACGAACGTGCGATTGAAATCCATTTGAAAGCGTACACTTGCCGTTTAACGCACGATTGCTTTGACGCACCCTATGTTCATCTCGGTGCACACCGCTGCGTAAAACATATGTCGCTGCGTTGGACATTTATCCGGTCGTGAAAGTCGTAACTTAACGTGATTAGATACACTAGATGGAACTTATGTGCAAGAGTAGCAGAGTGAGATATGCGATATGTGATGCATGTTGCTGCATGCTACAGCACTGGTATTTATGAACATCCATCGGTTATTATACTGTTTTGAATTTGTAAAATGATTGAATTTAGTCGACTAAATTGGATTAATCTACACCTATGATATATTTGAGACATTATTTTTTTAACTCTATGTTCTTCGTTCCCTGAATCGGGATCTTTGATTAGAAATTTTTGTTGACAGGGAAATTACTGTCGTAAGTTGGCAGCGTTCAAGCAGTCACAATATGACTACTATCAAATTCTTGTTTCTTCTCCAACAATACCAGTAGCCTTCTTTTTGTGGTGCGAATGCCAGATTTGTGTTTGCTTTAAAAATCACTCTGAGAGATGTCAATATTAATTGAATAAACATAACAGTGAGACGGCAATTAGAAAACACAAGTTTACTAGTAGCATAAACGTTTCCGTCAGGGTCATGTCGTTGTTGATGATTATGTTCGTTATATACTACAAAAAATCATGAAAACTTTGAATTTTTCAAAGTTGTATGCTATATTTTGTTGACGAATGGCGTCATAAAAAGGGATTTCAGTAGGAAGATTCTTCGTACTAAATTAAAAGTGCATCAATACATTGTTGATAAGTGTTGTTTTTAGGCAAAGAAAAAGATTTGAATGTTACCCCATGCGATCTCATCCCCAGAATCCACCATACTCAACATATATTTATACTAGTTTATTTTTGCCTATGTCCTCGCTTGAAATTTAATGTAAGAGAAAGGGGATACAGGATGATCATGGCCTTATACCCTATCCGATGAAGCAGCCGAAAGAAGTTTCTTAGGAAGGAATTCTTGAATGTATCCAAAAACTTAATGTGAGTATCGTTTCCGTATTAAATATAATATAAATATTTTTTCACAGTGTTTTTTGCACAAATGCAATCGGGAATATGTTCAAGCTACCTTTAATACGTGCTTAGATCCAAAGAATAAAGTAGACTCCTACGAGCTTGCTGCTACGAAGTGCCTTTCTACTGACATAGTGAAATCACAGTTTCTTGTCTGTAAAAATCGGTTAAAAGTATTTATTTTATTGTATAGAATGTGATAGTTATCAATATTGTCAGGATTCTACTTTTAAGAAAAAAGTGTTGAGAATTAATTATCTGACTCATTGTCTCCTACTAGTTTGATTTCTGCGCGCATGGTAAAAGTAGTGGGGGTATTCCACTGCTATTTTAATGTCCCATTAGGTTGTGGAATGTGTAGGATGTTTTTGTTAGTTCTTAGAGATTTTTAAGACAATTTTTCTAAATTGTTGAATAGTTTCTCTTTCTGTTTCAGATAATCTGTTGTAACCGAGATACTTCTCTGTTGTATGTTTGCTTCTTTTAAATTATTCTATTGATATCTGTATACCATTGGTGCATTTGGTGAAGGAATAGATTAGAAAAGTGTTTTGAACAAAAGTGCTGCTGCTACTGCTATCCGGTAAATAAGATATGTTTATTTATTTTTATGGCATTTAAAGTTTATTAAGATTGGATTTTACTTGGCCTCTCTTCATTTGAAGATAAACTAGTTAGCTCCATCTCATCACCTTGCGCTGTTAGTTTCAGGCACAGAGATTATTGTATAAACTAAATTTTCAAAAAACCTGTACCCATGATAAAATCCCCAAAAAAGTTTTTTTTAATCGTGCATATCAGTTTTAATAAATTAATAATTATATCTAAGTGAAGGTGGCTAAATATTACTTATAATAATACTAATAATTTGTTCTCTATTGATTTACCCAAATTTTCATTTTAGCTTAAATTTAGTTTTAATATTGAAGTATGATTTTTATATACCTCGACTATTATAGTATGTAAATGGAATAAGGTATATAGATTGTCTGAAATTTATTTCTAAGAATTTTTTTGCAGTCTTAGAAAACGAAACGTTGGTATTTGCAAAAAAATAAATTACAAAATATATGTCCGTAGTTGTTTTGCTTTGTAACTGAAACTGGTGATCAGTTTAAATATATCGGGGTGCTATTTCCTAAAGGTGTCTAGATTTAATGAATTATTTACGTAATGTTTTTTTATTTTCATTACATTGATTACTATTTATTTTTTCTAAACGAGTTAGTTATCGGTAATGATTTTTAACCGTGTTCGTTCGGGTAAGAGGTAATTAGTTATTCGTTTACTGGTATTTCTTTCAGCGACCTTGTTAGGCCGCTATTTCAATCCGATCAATAGTATGTGAAAATTGGGATGAGAAAGAAGACTGAGGAAATCCCTAAACATTCAGGATTGGTGAAATGTTGGGAAGGATATAGCGATTTTGTTGCATCGTCCTGAAGAGGAGGGTTCAGACATCCTATTTGAAAGCATATCGGAACGAATTGAACGCTTCACCTAGGAAAGTCTGTATATGAAATCAAACCGGAGTTGGAAGATTGTATGCCTCTAGAGGCTGCTCAGGTTCTGTCCAACCAGTGCGATTTGCCAAGTATTTAGAGGTTTTTTGTGCAGATCAAAGGTTTAGTGCTTGAAGAAAATAGGAATATAATAAAAAAAGTACGTTTCATTGCACGAATAGAATTAATCGATTTTGAAGCTGGAAGTTGGCTCGGGTAGTTACCCAAACCGTCTTTTCGTTCTGTCCCCATTCGTTTGTTTTAGAGCCATCGATTCGTTCTATCCAGCTTCCAGAGTGGGTGCTCCTTAAGGCAGCACAGGACGATGCAACAAACTTTGGCAACGCGTAAATCCTTCTCGAACAGCACTTCACCAATTTTAAATCGCTCATCGATTACCTCCGTCTACTTTCTCTTTGCGATTTTCACATAGCATCTCGCACTTCAAAATCAGGCTGAGGAAACTTTCCCCGAAATTAGGTACCCTCGAAGAGGCTTGTCTTAAACGCGCAGTTTCAAACGATAACTCTGCCTTGGATGCTGGCATTATCTTTTATAATAAAGGTTTTGTTTTTATCCATCCTATGAGTCCGCGCTTAGAAAACTCCTTATGCACTATTTTTAGGCTATCCGAAAGCAAGCCCTATTTTGAAGAGCTGTGTTTTTTAAATTTGTATATTTCACAGCATCCGTACTACCTGCCTGACATAATTACTAGAACGCAGTTAACATCGAGTAGAACGGCCAGAGAGTTTGACTAACGTTTGCGGGTTATTTATATTTAGTGCGGGAGTTTTGATCGAAACTTAATTTTTCCTTATCTTCAAAAGCATGCAGGTTTAATACACGGCGGATGCATTAAAAAAGTTTGTCCGTCCAATTATCTGCTCTCCATTTTCTAAACCGGATGCGAGTTACTGCGCACCAGATGAGCAGTCATTCTGGAAAGCTTGGCTGGTGACGCCCTCTTGGAGCTTGAGTTCGTGAACTCATCGAATACCCGATTTCGGAACAGATAAACCAATAGAAATCCTCTGGACTTCCTACAGGAAGAAGTTACGAAATTTTGCGTAGTTAAAAGATGTTTAGAAAACGCTGTGTAGCTAGATAACCCCTGACTCCTGCTGAGTTGCGAGAGGATTCTAAACGTAGAATTTTAATTCAAAGAAGGGAGGAACGCTGCCTCGATACCGATAAAGATTGCCATAACATATTGACAGTCGATGCTTTTCACCTCGGACAGGGCCGTAAAAATACAATCCTCGTTGTCTATCCCCTTCATGAAATACAATCCTCGTTGTCTATCCCCTTCATGAAATACAATCCTCGTTGTCTATCCCCTTCATGAAATACAATCCTTGTTGTCTATCCCCTTCTTGAAATACAATCCTCGTTGTCTATCCCCTTTATGAATGTATAGAAAGTAAATTAAATACATTATTTTATAAATTCCTTTTTAGTTATTCAAAATTTTGTCGGTTAACGTTTGTTATAAACTACATTTTACGATAGCTTAGCAAAACGTTGAACTTTAAAGAAATTATATAATTAAGTGGTTCAACAAGTCGGTTTAAAACTTCTGTTTTTGTTTGTAAATGTTTAAGTATAAAACTTTCTAACGTTCTGTAAGAGTAAAAATAATTCTCAAGTTTACAGGAGCTAAATTTTAAACTCTGTAAACGTTGAAAAAATTCGGCAACGGAATTACTAGCTCTTTTTGTTTACGAGCTTAGTATTAATACTAAGCCGTACAAAGCGGTTTTATAATATAAAATTCTTCGTTCAGAATTTTGTGGCTTTATTATTTAACAATCGTCGCTCTTCAAATTGTGTTCACTGCACTTTATTGTGACCCTTTAGCTGATCCCCAAAACTACCACGTGAATTTTCTTTTATAAACTCTCAGAAAGTTGCCGTACTGCTTACCAAACGACTGAAACAAGCTGAAATAATTACTGTATCGGCAGGTTTGTCGAGTGAAGTCTATTTGTTATTGTTCTACGCTACAAAAATGTATCTGTTTGCGTTTGCCGAATAACTCTGTTTAAATCGTGTATATTAAGTTTTTATTCGGTTCAGGAACATTTTATAATAAGAATATTATTCATTAATAAAAATTGAATTCTTACGTTCAACGTACGATTAATACCTTATTTCTGTCATTATATCCTGTATTCGAAGATCCTTAGTTTGTTATTAAGTTTTGAAACGGTTTTGAAAATTAGCACAAAAATTAACCGAAGGAGAGTTAATTACGGCAAAGTACAATTTACCGGATTATTGGAAAATACTTTTAGACCTTCATGATAATGAAACGTGTAAATGCTCCCTTGAAACGCGGTTTGTTCGTGTTATTGATAGGCAAGTAAAAAGAAGTTCTATCTATTTAGGAAACGAGTTGAAAAGTTTTGGTCTTTAAGGATGTGTTATTTTCTCACTCCTAATTTTTATCGTTAATTTAATCGGAACATCTTGTATCATAAATATTCAAAAATACTTCATCATTAATATTTGTATATACTACTTGTTTAGTATCCTACTTTCTTTTCGTATTTGACGTACGTATTACTAACTTATTAGATATTCGGTTTCTTTTTATCATTTTAATTGTCTATTTTGTCATTTAAATAAGGTCATTTCATTTCTGACATATTTTTGTAGCGAACAGTAATTACCTAAAATTGTGAAATATTACAATAACGTATTTCTTAAACGTTGTTGTGAATTATAAATACGCTAATTATGATTATTGTCGACTGTAAATTTTGGCACGTCGGATTTTCTTGAAAAATATTTTCTCGATCACCTTTTAGGAATTTTATTTGTGGTTGTTTGTTTTTCGTTAAAGTGTTTATAGCTGTTTTTTCAGAACTATTAAAGTTATTTTAACTAGAGAGAAACCAAATGATTTGGAGCATCGCCTGATATATATATATATATATTTATATCTATGGAAGAGTATTTATGAAGACTAGACTTCACCTGTTAGGCATTTTAGCAGGCTAATTGTTCAGCCGCCACCGGATTATGAACGAGTCTATCCCGGTAGCTTCTATTAAATCCGAGAATCTACACGTCTCGGCTTCCTCGCGTGAGGGAAAGCTAGCGAGATCAGATAGACACCAGCAAAACTGAAAACGAGTAAGAGGTGTGGGTCGTGAAAAAGACGATCTGCCCTAGGATGTGCGAGTTAAACGACTCTACTTGGACGAAAGTTCAAACATTCTCCAGACAGCGGTGCCTGTCTTACCCGGTCTCGCAAAGATAGTGCGGTACATTTTTATCGAATAGGAATAGCATATTACCGATAAGAATTTTTGCCTTTATAGACTTAAATTTATACTAAAAATTTAATTTCTCGCCAAAAATTAAGAGCCTTCCGAGAACAGGGTTCCTGAAGAAAAGACCTCGAACCTCACCATCCGCGGAATTATTACGTGACATGTGGAAAAATAACGAAACTAAGTATAAATCTTTCGGCTAGGTAAACCCCCACCAGCGTTTTACTTAACCTTTTATCGTCTATATCGTTTAATTTCTAAATAGAGAAGAGTGTGAGATTATGAAAGGGTTGTTTGCTCTTTTTACGGCCTTATTCTTGTTAATATTTAGATAAGCAATCTCGCAATTTTGGAAAGATTATATTTCGATGTAATTTTTTAATTAATTTTCACAAAATAAACCCGAAGTAACTCCAATTAATGTATGATTTACATTGAACTTTATTTTCTACATTGTAGTATTATTAAAATAAAAGTGGTATTGACGTTCGGGCGGTGAGTAATCGTTGTAACAGCAAGACAACTATCGTGTCTTGCTGTTAACCAATAATATATCCTTTAAAGAAATGAATCCTTGGTCCGTAAATATTATATCGTATATTTCCAAAATTACAGGTTTACAACTTTACCGTTTACGTAATTTGCATCGTAAGTTGATACCTAATATCTTGCGAACGAATAATTCACTTTGGCGACTGATTTGCCTGTTTTTTTTGTAAAATATTATTTCATATTGATACCGGTAGAATCATGTTAACTTGATTGTCTCAGTCGACAAGTCGATACATGTTAAACATGCGTCGACTTGTAAAGGGGATTTTTGAGCTTAGAAGAGAACAATTTTACTACCTGTAAGTAACGAGTAAGGTAAAAAATATGGCAGTTGTGATATATAGCTATACCAAATTGCAATATTTCTATTACAGTTTTGAGTAAATATTTACGTAACATTTTAAAAATAAAATAATTTGTTTCGCCTAATTTTATTAAATATATTTCTTTAAATTTAAAAAAAAAATTGTTATTTCTAGCAGTATCAGATTGTTGTTTGTGTGATAAGCGATTAAATTATATATCTAATTTTCTACGGAAAGCGATTCTTGACTTGTATCATTGTGTTCAAAGTAGAAGCGATGTTCAGGCGCGAATTGATTTTTCGAAAACGGATTGTCGAGGAATTGCAATTCCTATGTTCATAAATTTATATCTTAATATAAATATTCATTTATATTGTGTTCATTTATTTTATATTCATTGGAGTGTTTGTAATGTTTAAAAGGAGAAAGAAAAAAAATTAAAGCTGCTTTAAAATACCTAATTGTTTGAGGGTGCTAAGCCGATAACATTGTTGTTGTGTGGTAATAATAATAATAATAATAATTAGGTAAAACGATTGAAAACAGAAGTTTATACTTTATATCGCATTCTATTGTATGGTAATTAATATTAGTTTTTGTAGAAGTACTTGGTAAAGTTCTATGAACTTGTAATTCTGATTTACAATTATTGCTCCGGATTTCATTCAATTTTTTCTTCCTCAAAGAAAAATATTCATTCTGTGGAAACAGAGTATGGTATCATATTAACCATTGGTATTAATAACCATATTACGGTAGATCTTTGGAAATTTTTCTTTGGACCAAAGATCTACCGTAAATTTATTATGTAACTATTTTTAGTTCATGTATTTTCTGAGGAAAGAATCCTGGAAGTTCATAAGAGCTTAATCTACTAATTTTAATTTAGTTAATTTTTAAAACTATTTAAATATAAATATTTAATATTTATGAAGTATTAATAACAGAAATTAATAACATAACGAGGCAATAATAATAGATAAGAGTATTGAATCCGGACTCAGATTGAACCCGGACCGCCTACTTTATTCTAGACGCTGTCCGTCAACTAATCTTAAGAGCCCGACAGTACAACTTTCAGTATCAACTTTCTATAATTATAAGGTTAACAGTTAAAAAAAGAATAAATGAGAGAGTCGAAATTTATGGGCGTTGATTTCTATTGTAGATTTTTGTATTAATCCAGTTTAACCTGGAGTGAACGGTGTGTAATTTATTTTGGTAGTTACTTATGCCACACAGTTACGGGAATGGATGAAATTTTCCTTAAGGAACCCTTTACTTGTTCTCGGGATTCTTTAAATTTTAGGCGTAAAGCGATTTTTGTTGTAGCGTATTATGTTTAAGCCTATCAACACAGAATATGGTGCTGCTCCCATCTGGGTAAAAGTGTCCCGTTGAGGATTGTGGGCTTCAGCGTCGCTCGTCACACGAAAGAAGCTTGTAAACAGGTGAAGCTGCAGCTGTATCACCTAACAGTGTTTGTTTTGTGTTGCAGTCCTTTTCAGAATAGATTGTCCTTTCTATCTTTTTATTTCTTTAATTGTCTCCTCCATTTTTCGGTAATGTTTGTCTAGATGTAATCTATTAGGTGACGAGGTCTTGTAGCGAATCCTGAACGTGATCCGGGAGGGGTTTTTTTTGGGTTAGACTCTGAGATTGCGGTTTTCTTTCCGGTGGCTCCATAATAAGCCAGGCTGAAGTGTCTGTTGGGTAATGCCGGGCCTATTGTTAATCACTCCTTACATTTCTAAAAATAATCCCATTTAAAATGTATTCAGAATATTTCTTTTGAATTTTTCGTACTACAAACTGCTGAAGAGAGTCTGAGAAAATTTCTATTTAAATTAATTAGTTTACATCATCGGATCTGCTTCTAAATCATAAGGTGATAAGAACTTCCTAAAAATAGTTTATGTGCATCACACTAATACTTTTCTGATATTTAAACGAGGGTTGCGTTGTTTTAATTTTACGGTGCTCTAGTCTGTTGTATGAATATTTTCTTCCAGTTTATTTTCATTTATCGTTATTGAAGAATCCTTAATCCTGCTTTTTCGAAATTCCACAAGTTTCAAATATACATTGTGTTTTTACACTTTGTAATATAATAGTTAAGAGGAATAATTTTCGATGATCGTAGTGATGTTTAATGTTACATCATTCTTGATCCAACAGATTATAAACTACGACTTCAGGAATTGACAAACTGTTTTTGTATGCGGATATTATTAAAAAGGTATATTTACATAAATAGATATACAATGATTATTGAAGTACAATGAAGTTTTGGTTCATCTTTCTTCTTAGTTTATACGAATTTTGATTGAAAGTAAAAATAAATATAATCGTTGTCCATCGCATTCACTCATTTATTATTATTTCTTTTTGTGTTATATTATTATTGTCTTGTGATGTTTATGGTAATTCTAAAATCACGAAAACGTTGTATGTAGTATTTGTTATATAAATATGCTGTTGTAGTTTAGTAACGAATACGGCACTTAACTTTCCCGACTGCTTTTACTAATAAAAAAGGGGAGAGAGAGAGAGTGAGAGAACATAACTAATAAAAAGAACTGGTTTGTAGGTGTGCTTGCGTGCGAGTAAACCGGTTTCCTTTAACCGGTACAGTTACTATAAAATACATAAACAGATAAATATAAAGAAGGAAGTAAAGTAGTGCACAAATTCGTGATGAGGAGGAAGCTAGAGAGGTGTACGTATTTACACTCTCTTGTACAACATTCTCGAATAATACTTTGAGGAATGTTGTAAGATTGTTCGTATCGATTATACCGTCTGAATTACCCAACATTCCTTGGGTTATGAGTTACTTATCTTTTATCGTGATAGGAAT
The DNA here is from genome assembly GCF_047948215.1 of Lycorma delicatula. Classification (NCBI taxonomy): domain Eukaryota; kingdom Metazoa; phylum Arthropoda; class Insecta; order Hemiptera; family Fulgoridae; genus Lycorma; species Lycorma delicatula. Next base: position 154,096,986 of record NC_134458.1, read on the forward strand.
CCCGGTCAAAAGATGTTTTCTATAAACTTTTTTTTGCCTTTAAAATTTTACTTTTTGATTAGAGTTTCTTGAATTTTTATTTATTTGTTTTTCTTTGTGAGTAAATCCTCCCTAAAACGTATAACGTGGTAACGAGAAAGGATGAAGGCTGAAGCACTGTAACGGGTTGATCTAAATTAGCTGTGCGATTTGAAAGAAGGGTTTCGAGGTTGCTTTTTAAGTATTTACAAACGGACCAATGGTTCTTGCTGGTCACGAATAAAGATAAATTAGTGACAAAAGATAAATATGTGACAAAACCTATCGTTTATGATAAAAAAACAGAAGATTTTAAGTTTTTTTTGATAAATCAACCTTTAGAAAGTAGTCTTAAAATATTTTGTTAAAATATGAAAATCCACCGTTTAACCTCCAAAAATTTTTAATGGTTTTGGTTATTAATCGTGTGGATACTTGACCTTTCAAAAAATCTGTGACCATACAGGTACGGTACGGTACAAAACAAACAGATAAGGTACGGATACAGTTACGGTATCAAAACTTCACAGTTGTAAACGGTTTTAATGCCAAATTTGATAAATGTAATCGTCTGTAAAGTTAAAATAATATTTGTTAAGCAATTGGAAAATTGAAGTTCGATTGGTTTTACACAAAATTGGTCTAGTGGTTTTTTTTTGTCTACTACAAAATTTAAATGCTCTCAATAGCTGTGTAATTGCACATCAATAACTGTGTAAATAAGCTAATAAAATCCTTAGCAACTTAGTTTATGTGTACTTTTAAATACATTCCAATATTTTTTTTCTTGAACTGCTTAGCATACAAATGCGTTTTATCGTATTCATGTGATAAGTGAAAGTTTTAAAATTAATTCAATTTTTTCATTAGGTTTTTTCTGTAACAATAAGGCCTAAATTTATAAATGTTTGTGTAAGTTTTAAGAATCTATATGAAAAGTGATTATTACTGTTATGTCTTCTTGTTATAATAACCATTTATTTAAAAGACGAAGTAACGAATGAAAAGATCTAAAAAACGAAAAGTCTAAAGGTAAAAGTGAGTATTTTAACATTAATTTAATTTAATTAAACTTCTGTTGGAATTATTTTATCGATGTTACGGAACTTGAAAATCTTACGTACAAAAAATACGTTTTTGTATAAATAACTGAAAATATCAACTACACGTTATTTATTTTTAAATGGTTTTTTTATAAAAACGTATAAAAGAACTACCTTTCATGGTGGAAAATTACTATTTTCAATGGTTTGCTGCGAAATTACTTTTCATTTCTTTAGCAAGCTAGAATAAAGTATGATTTGTTGCGGTTCCATCTCTTCTCTCCTTTCCACTTTTGCTCACGTTTGTTTTGGCAGTCATTCATTAATAACGGTTAGTACTGTACCAGGGAAAGTGATTTAACACTAATTTTCTATAATAAACGCTGATAAATGCTTATTACATCAGCCTTGTTTTAGTTAGATATTGCTTTAATTTCGATATATTTTTTTAAATTATAATTATTGTCTTAATAATTATTCTAAAACTTTATTTTTATAGCAAGCTGGAATATCTACGTTTAATTAATATTAAATAAAAGATCATGAAAAGTGTCTTAAATTTTTATAAGTTTTTATTTATAAATAAAAACATTCTGTTGTGATACCTTGCTGTTAGCCGGTAAGATATCTTTGATGCTTTCCAAATAAAATTGGTTTTTATTTTCCTCGACTTTATGAAGTAGAATATTACACTAGTAGGTGAAAGCATTGTAATCGGTCAAAATTTTGGCTATCCCGTAATTTTATTTTTTGACGTTTTTGGGTACATGGAAACTAAAAGATTCTACTGAAAAAAAACTAGGTCAAATTCTCTCTTCATAAACTAAAATTAGAATATATCCAATTTCAGGGTTTTTATTTAAAGTGTGTTAAAATTTTAGAGCAGAAATACACATAAAAAGTGGTGTTGAAGTTGGAGGCAGAAGAAACCGCCACCCCAAACTTGTGAGAATTTTTAAAAAAATAAACTATTTTCGTGTTTAACGAATCTGTTTAAAGTGCGTTTTACTTTCCCGGTTGTTATATTATGTAAAGAGAACGTAAAATATGATAATCCAGTCAAATTTAGCCGTCATGGAGTTTTGCAATTATCGATATTTCACGACCCCTTTAATAAAAAAACATAATTTTAGCGTTGAAAAATTCCGAAAGGATATATGTATGTAGAATACATATATACTGCTTGGTGATCTTGAGGCTGAATGAACAGATTCGGATGAAATTTGGCACGATGATTTCTGTACATGAGGCATTTGTTACCGTTAAAGTTTGGTCCCGAATCTCAAAGGGTTAGCAGATTTTTTTCATACAATTTAATACCTCTCAGGTAGTTAATATTCTTTTTGAATTTGTTCGGTCTTATACAAACCCCAATAAAAAAGCGGAGGCAAAAAGTCCTTTTTTTCTTTTAAATCGTTTTTTGAATCTCTCGCTCTTGTACTAATTAGACGATTCCATTACATTATGTCACTTTGGTGTCTCCAGTCATTTTTAATCAGGAAAGAGGGAAAGGATAAAAAGCCCTTTTTTTGTTGCTTTTTTGTCAGTTATCGTTCTGATTGACATCTTCAGACCGGATTAACGGATTTTTATGAAATTTCGTATGATGACTTATGAATACGGTCGTGGTGCCATTTAATCTTTGATATAATGGATCAGAGGAGTGGGAGATATGGTCACCATGTGTTCCGTATCTCAAACTATTATTTTTTCATATAAATACTCTTGATATATATTTTTAATATTTATACTCTTTTTTATATAAATAGCCAGAGTCGCAGAACTTTTCTGGCTTTGGGTATCTTCCCTTTTTTAAAAGCACTTTTGCATTAGATAAATTAGTTAAAAAATAAAAGAAAAAATTTAAAATGCGGATGTTAATAATAGTTTTTAAATTATCACTCTGAGAAGGATTAATTTTTAAGCTCTATTCAAATGCCGAGAAAGTCCGATTCCATCATTGCCAGTTTTTCTTCTTTTTTTTTTTTAACCAGCGAACGTCAGAATAATTGTAATTAAGCCTGTAAAAAGCTTTAATAAATCCCCTGTTTTCATTACTCTTCTTAAATTAAGTAACGTAACGCTTGCTTCCAGTATTATTACGTGAATAATTTTAAGTTAAGTGTTTTTTGTTAAGTAGTGACGGAAAGTAATACTTGAATTCTTTTTACGTAATTATTTTTTGTTCGTTCAGACCATCTTTGGATCGTGTTTAAATAATTTGCTTTTTTCTTTGCTCTCCTTGAAATTTTTTTAGGTTTTATTTTTCCTGAAACTTAGATTCACAAACCGATTTCCTAATTGTATCTCTTATATGTAAAACTTTTTTTAACCTTTAGTTCATAAACATTTTATTTTTACGACTATTGATTGTTATAATTTTTTTTTTTTGCAGGTTGTGATGGCCGGTGGTGTGTATCCGTATTGAGGTGTCGCTGTTGTATGCGCGTGTGTTCTGTTGTTATTCGGCGGTGGTTGTTACTCGGCCTAGGTCGGGGTGCGTACTGCTCGTCGTGAACATCGCCGGATTGTCGTCCGCCTGACCTTTAAGGCGTTGGCATAAGGCATTGGCTGTGTTGTTTATAATACACAACTGATTTATAATCGCCGCTGTTGTTCAATAGCGCATCCGAGACCATGAAAATGGTGCTGTCGCAACGTCAGAGGGAGGAGCTGTGAGTATAAATAGAAAATGAAAATATTGTTTTACCTCTTAGTATAAGTTTCTTTGGCGGCCTCCTAGGCGCGAGTGGTATCGTCTCGGCCTTTCATACGGAGGTCCCGGGTTCGAATCCCGGTCTGGCACGGAATTAAATTATGTCGAGTATCACGAACAAGGCGCTTTCTAAGAAAAACGACCGGTGAAGTAGCTTTCCACTGCCTTCACCGACCCGAATGTACTGTTGTACATCAACACGATGAACCCACCGAATCGCTAGTGAGATTATAAGTGGCACCGATACTTTGTTTACGAAATCGAATCGATTATTTGAATAATTTTCTTTATTATTTTCCGATGAGGAAACCGTTCAGCCTCTCTTTTATGTCGGGTGGTTTACATACAGACCACGAATATTGGAAAGCATCAAATAAGGATATCTCAACAGGAAAATAAGCAACCTGAGACACAACATATGTTGCTTACTTACACATACTCCGTTACTATACACCGTTTCCACATTATAATACACTACCTCTATTAGGTAGCGGAACAAATTTTAGTTTGATATTAGTTTTATTATGGGTCAGTGGAATCTGATAAATAAAGTCTATAGTAAATTACAGAGTGAATCGAAGTTCTGTTTCCACTCGAACTTTTGGCATTTAGTCTGTGTATTTACGACGGAGTTACGGTCTAACGTGTTTTTCCATTTTTATGGAATTTTACCGTATGGGCCTGTGATTCTAACAGAACGAATTCGTGTACCGCGTTACACATAAAGTCTTTTCTTTTTCATAAAAGTTTTTAAAAAAAATGAGATCTGACAAACTTCTTTTGACCGGGTGGTAGTGAGGTTCGGTGAAGGAAAGATTTCTGTCTCAAAGACACTTTTTCTTCCCTGCGTTATTGGACTGCTGTCTCATCAAATAACCGGTCTGTATCTCGGCAACTGCACATTAAATTAATTAAATGTCACACATTTACTCTGTTTTTAAGAGTTTTGTTTTTTTTCCAGATCGTCCTCCACTACTACTGTACGTATAGTGTGTTTCTCAAGTAGTCTATGAAGTATTTAAATCTTTATTGGTTATCGATAAAGTTATTTTATAGTTTTCCCATCGGAGATCATATTTACAAAAAAAAAAATTATATATATATATATATAATTTTTTATATATTTATATATTTTTTGTCTCGTTTAAAACTGTTCTTAACGCTACTATAAGATTATTTTTGACATTGGTATAAACCTATCACGTTCTGATACAATCGAAAATTCCTCTTTTTTCGTTTAATTTTCTCATCATGAAATCAATTTGTAGAGTAGGTTTGTTAAATTGAAGTGAACGAGGCTTGTTTACTGAACTTCTACTATTAGTTGATTGTCTGAACATCGATTGCCCTGCCCGACCTTTTTCCCCTAGTTGCCTGTTAGTAAGTACGCAGGCACTATCTTTTTTACGTAATATTTTTTTTTTCCTCGCTTTACGTAGTGAAAATACACAGTTTCCTTTCATCGCTTAATATTTTCCGGAGACCAAAATTACGTTGTGTATGAAGTACGATGATGAATGCAAAATCTCCCGATTCGTTTTTATTTGTACCGATGTAATCGAAAAAGAGCGGCGTATATCATCTTTAAATTAATTAGATTGCAGTCTATTACCTTATTTTGTCTTGGAAAATTCATAAATTAGCTGTATGTATTAATCTTATAAACGTCGAAATACAGTACATGTTAATACAGCTAATTTACGAATTTTCTAACGGTTTACGAATTACAGCTGCCAACTTGATTATCAGTTCGTTTTTCGGGATAACGTTCTCGCAGCTTGAGTTTTTACGTTGTATTACAGAGTACAGGGATTGTCAGTGAGTAAACAAAAATTAACAATTTTGTGGAAAATAGGGCTAAAATACATCCATTTCGTTGCACATAAATTAATAGTAATTCATTGTTAGTACCGCGTATACATTATTGTACAACGGTTTGCAGCAGTTTGATTTTAAGGTTCCAAAAAAAGGGTCCGCAAGATTCCTGGGAGGATCCTTATTTAAATGTATGTACTGTTTATGTTAAAGTGCTTTAAAAAACCGATATCCTTTCTACAATTTTAGTTTTTTTTTTGGTGAATGTAATCTACAATATGGTTAGTCTCGAACTCTGCCTTTAGCATATAACAAGGCAGCATACCTTGTTTCACGACACATAATTCCCGATACGACCAAAATTCATCTCTTATCAGTGTATTTGGTAAAAGAATTTTCCACCGTTATTAAAGTCTACAAATATAATCTTCAATTCTATATATTTTATGTTTCTAACTGAAAGCTATTCTGTTCTGTCCGCGATTATGACTAAAATTTTAGATTTATGGAGTTCAAAAATCTAAATAAAAGAATACTAAATGAAAGAAATCCGGGAAATTGTATAAAATACCTGAGTAAATTCGCAAAGTAAGAATTGCTTTTATATGTAATTCTTAGACATCGTTACGCTATTCTTACGGAATATGAAGTAGTATAAAAACTAATTTAATAAGCAGTAATACATTGTAAATCTTAAATTTCAATTGTTATTTTTAAATTTCAATTAAGTATCAGATACACGAAATTTAATCTCAAATGCTGGTATATCAAATTACGGATCCGGCATAATATTATTTGGGTCAAAACAGGAATATTTTGAACGCGATTCATCATTTCTTCTACACAATCGATATTTCGGTTGACAAATGGAATTAAGTTTGTGTGATATAATATTTGTTTCTGCTTCGTTTTAATATTATTGAAATACTGTAACATGTTAGAATTACAGCGTAATGTATTTTAATTATGCAACGTATTAAAAGATTTTAAAATGTACATTTGCATTATTACTAGGGTCGTTCAATAATTAGAGACAAATGGCTTTAGAAAAATTATTAAGAGTATTTATTCAATGACAGTCCTCGATTCAGTGCTACGTAAAATCATTTTAAAAAAAAAAAAATTATGGTGCGAGATCGGGTCAAATTGATTGCTGAAGATATCTCAACAACTTTCGATCCGATTTTTATATAGCTTCCCTTGTCTTGAGCGAATGAGGTGGACATTATCGTACAGAAAATTAACCCCTTTGAGAGAGAACCGAAGACGTTATCTCCTTTATTGCGGGTTTCACTTGATTTTCTATCGTGTCTGAATAGTACTCGCTGTTGATTGTACGTTGTTCTTTCAAGTAATCGCGATAAATTTGACCTTCATAGTTGCATCTAGTGTAAAATGATGACTAGTGACATCATTTTATTCGTTAACGCGTAGATTTTGAATTCTTTCTTCCTGGCCGACCAACTCGGACGGTTCCATTTATATTCTGATGTTTGAATTCCAACCCAAAATAATGAATCCAAGTTCAATCACGATCATTATTATGCGATATAAAAAAGCATAACCTTATGCCAAAAACCGTCGTTTAAGTTCCGTGCAAATGTGAATTCGGATGTATTTGTGATTTTTGAGTCGACGTTTCGGAACCTTCCTTGAACGTGTTTTGCGGTAGTTCAGCTTATCTTAGATAATATATTGAACAGTGACGATGATCGCACTATAAATTTCAGCAATCTCTCAAACTTTATGGGAATAAGATCATTAATGCGATTTTGCAAAGCTTCACTCGAAATTTCCACCGATATTCCGCTCCGATGAAAATCTGTGAAACTTGTTCTGCCCGATTTAAACATTCAATCCGTTTCTAAAAATTTGTTCGGTTGATAAACTTTAAGTAACGGTTTAAGATGTGTAAATTTCGGCCGGTAGTCCATCTTCATTATAAAACTTTTCCCTGCACGCTGTTCTTCCACGGTACACGTTTCAAGCGGAGCCGAGATTTTGAAATAAACAAGAGGTTAAAATAATGAACTTATTTTTCCGAATTGCTGATTTTTTTCTGTCAGGAGTGCCAACATGCACATCAGGCACTTTCAGATTTATTCTGTTAAATATTTTTCCGCTGTTGCCATTTGTCTGTTCAATTGTTAAACGACCCTAGTAATATTTGTTGGAGATAATCGATTTTATTTTCTTAGTAGCAAGAGACCTTTTAAAGATTAAATACTGTCACGAATGACAGAATTAATTTTGAGGATAGAAGAGTTTAGATAATATTAAAAAAAAGAAAAACAAATATGTTATTTGATTTTCAAAAAAAAAAACAAAAAACATCACCACAGCTGTTGTTTCGGTGCACATTACATTAATAGTTGTAATTTTATGAAGATCAAATAACAAATTTGTTTCTTTTCTTTTATTATGGGTTTCCATCAAGTAAAGGTATATATTGATTACTTAAATACTACTATTTCTGCCCGTGTTGCATAAGCTTTATATAAAAGTCGCGCAATCTTTATGTGCTGGGTTTTTTCTTACTAGTTATACATCTGCAGTGGATTTTCGCCTATCCTTTGATACCTTCGTAATTATAATATATTAAAAATTAACCTTAACACTAGTCGCGTTATATATTTGCTGATGCGTTTGAAAGACTTTTTTATTAGTTTTATTATAATAGTCTCATTTCAAGGATGAGTTATTTTATTTCATAACTAATTACAGTCCATTACGATAATTAATCTTCAATCATTTTTTCCGCTTTCACACGTGTAAAAAAAGCTTTTTTAAATGTTCTTTGAACTGTTTGATAACAAATACTTTTTTATTACCCTTTTCTGATTTGAGTAATTTTGAACCAGTGGTTTTTATACTTTGTTATCGGCCTTTTTTCGAATATAAATACTAGCTACTTTTCTGTAATTTAAAAAAAATTAAATCCAGTATGTTTTCTCTGATAAGATGTTGAAACTATTGTTAAAGCTATTTCCTGACATGCTCTAAAACTTGCTCTTCTCGTCGCTACAAGCAGATTCAGATGACTTCATTTTATAACGGGATGGATCAACGCCTTATTGGCATCTAATGGTACGAATTTATTTGAATGAAGTGCCCCGATGATGGAGCGGTTGAAACGGTGCCAAATATCTTATTCTCTTTATGTTTGGCCTGCAAGATCTCCAGATTTGACCGTATGTGGTTTTTTTGCGGGATTTGTTAAAGATCATGTTTTTCGTCCACCGCTACCTGCAAATATCGACGACCTTAAACGTAGAATATAAACTGCGATCGACTCTGTGAATAGTGACATGTTGCTACGCGTCTGGGAGAAATTCTCTTATCGCCTTGATGTTATCCGGCTGCTTGCTTCTGATGGTCACATTGAACACTTGTAAGACAAGAAATGATACTTGATGAGTAAAATACTTGTGATTCGGTAAGAATTTTGTATTAAGTCGTCTCCTAAATGAAATATTAAGTTATGGAATGGGTTCATTGTTTTTGATCGGTATATATATTTATCATTATGTTTGACAATATCAAAATTACTCATTTTTATCTATTTATAGCCATACCAGTTTTACATCCAGAACCGTGTCCAAAATGTTGTTTAATTTAAAGTTTTTATGTGTGTATTGTTTATTCAATGAAATATAACGATAAAAATAAAAATCCGGTTACGTTTCCCGACACGGGTTAAGCAAGATCGCTCTTTGGGAAAGGAAGTCATAAACAGTTTCATACAAACAACTAATGTGCCGTAAATATTTGGTATTTGGTTATTTATACGTCATAAAATGTCTTGATCGATATTTCCATAAATATTTGAAGTCTAATAGATATAATGTTTATAATTATGAACTTTTTTTTATTATCAGGAAATTTTATGAAATAAATATAAATGAAACCAGTTATCTTTTTGATTAATATCTCACGGTTTTCTGAAGTTTGGATCTAGTTTAAAGTGCTGAAATCTTTTCTCTTATCATTTGTTCGTGATTAATTTTAACAGCTGAAGAAAAAGGGTTCTGAAATTAATTAGGAATAGAGATAAATTAAATAAAATAATCTTTAAATATTTGATATCCTTTTGTACAATTATTTTTATAATTCTTTTGGGTATTCATTCTCAACATATGATAATTTTTTTGTAAATATTTTCTCATTACGTAATTGTAATATTTTTTATGGGAAAAAGTTTTTTGTGCCTCTTTCTTTTTTGCCTATTTTTCTCCTCTTGGGTATGGAACACAAGTGTCGTACCCAATTTAACTTGTGTTTATGTTGCTTTGTGTTTGCATTTTTATTATTGTATTTTAATACTGACGATAGTTAGGAAAACTATTTTCCGCCTAGAAGCGTGTTGCAGACCGTATCAGCTGCTTGTCCAGCGTTTGTCTGCCGGCGTCGGCGGCAGCTTGGAGTGACGTCATGCGTAACCTTCGTTATTGATTTTGTCTACAGTAACCATGGCGACCATCAGATTTCACATAAAAACATACGCTCGATCGTCCGCCTCCCATCACCGTTCGCCCACTATTCCGGTCTTAGTTATTTCGGCTGCGGCAGCACCCTGCTGTATCTTAACGACCGATCGTTGAACATCTTTTTCATAGATTGCTGAATGAATGAGTGAATGAAGTCGAAATAACTAACTGATTATACTTACACCGACCCTCATCCCATCGCCGGTTATTGTATTTTCAGCCCATACACACACGTACGAGTGTGCGCTCTTGCGTGCACTTAAATGACATTGAACATTTTTACTACATTGTTTGTGAATTATAGTAACTTTGTTATCTAATGACATCACAAAAACGCTTAAGTCCTCTTAAATAGAAATTATATTTTACTGATTGACATTAATGTTTGTATGAACTTCTTCAATTTTGGCATAGTCCTGTATACTACTATTTGAAGATGATTGAGTGTTAAAGTAATTTGTACACACCGGTGAGTTAGTTGTAAAAGAATTGGAACTAAGTCCAACCACTTTACCTGTTGTACAAAATTAACTGTTGGACTTGTATACACATTCCTACTCAATCAAAGTTTCAACTGATGCTGTTTTTAAATATATACATATATATATTTTTGCCCTGTACTAAAAGCATGCATACAGGTTATAATAGATATAAACGAATCTGGTGTACGTAATCTTTTGACTGTCATTCAAATGAGAGATAAAGTTTGCTGCTATGCAAGCAGTAATTTCTGTGTTCTAACGCTACAGTGCAGTTACTTATTAAAAAGTGCATGTTGCTAATTTGAATTTTTATAGTCTTTAGATTGTGATTATATGGATTTGAATACTGGATCGTGGATACCAGTGTTGATTGGGCTTCAGTTAACCACACATCTCAGGAATGGTCGAACTGAGACTATACAAGATTACACTTCATTTACACTCATATATATTATCCTCTGAAGTAATACCTGAACAGTAATTCCCGGAGGCTAAACAGGAAAAGAAGAAGTCTTTAGATTGTGTATTTCATATTAAAACCGTAGATATAAAAATTTGTATAACTACAAATAGTAAGTAGTAATTTAGTAAATGCGAATGAAGTTTCAAAAATTTACTCATCAGCTACTTAAAAAAAGAGGATTAATTTTGATGCAACATTTGCTTTAACAAATAATGTTATGAGCATTTTCCACAAGAAAAAAGTCACCAGTCATACCATTTTTGATAGTTTTTCTTTTTTTTATACAGCACAGTGCTATAGTAGGTTTTAGTATGTGGGGTTTATTAATAAATAATAATAATAATTATGTAATTAATTTATTATAATTTATTTAGTAATAATTTTATTTTATATTTTTTCAGTAATGATTAAGTAAATAAAATTGTTGATGTTCTTGTTTATTAGTTACCATTCTTAGATTATAACTCTTAATATCGTAAAGGAAACATCTTTTGAACATTCTAAAAAAAAAAAAAATTCTTTCACAGGTTATGTCTAACTTAGCTGACATGGAAATGTTGGTTGACATTACCATGTCAAAGGGTGGACATGAAAAGGAAAAGGTGAAATCTAGTCTTTTTGATTTGACTTGATCATTGTTATTTTGGCTGATATCAGAAATGGGTTAGAATAAATACTGAATAGCATGGGTTGTTTTCTAGGAGGAAAAACACTAAATTGCCCCAATTGTTTGCTAGGAGAAATAAAGTTTGTAAATAAATAAAAAATGATGACAAACTCAAATATTTAGTAGATAAACAGAATATTCCATTTGTTACAGAATTTTATTATTTAGATAGTAACACTTTAAAAGGCAGATAAAGTAAGTTAGATCAAACCGGAAAGCTTTCATACAGAAACAGAGTCTGCTAATATCAAATATAGATTTAAGAATTACAAATATATTCTTACAAATATTAATGTGAAGTATAGCACTTTTTGGCAGTGAAATGAGGACAGTAGGTTGATCGGAAAGGAAAAGAATATAGAGCCCTTTGAAAAGTTATTTGAAAATTTATTTGAAAATGTTTAAAATAAGGTAGATCAGAAAAATGAAAAAGATGAGGATTTTAGAAGAAAAAAGAAGAGAAATTTATGCCCTGAATCTTATAAAGAGATGAACTCAGTTGATGAAGCATGTATTAAGACCAGTTTTACGTAATGCCGTAATAGGGGGTTGTGTGGAATATAAAATCTGCGGAAGATAAAGATTAAAAACAGATTAATTAATAATGTAGAATGTAATAATATGTTAAATGTTTTAGCACAGAACAGAAAGGAATTGAGAACATCAAACCAGATAACTGACTGATGAATTAAAACATACATTTTGCTACTAATTGTTTTTAAATTAACCATATTCCTTCAGATTTTGCACATGTGACTTAACATATTTCTAAAATTAAAGAATTGCAAGAAAGACATTTTCGTCAAATAATAAAGGAAGTTATAAAACAGATGCATATTTTAAATGCTTTAACAAATCTGACCTTATAAAAAGCTCAAATATTGCTGTTATAAATGTATTGAGCTACAAGGAGGGTATGTGGAAAAATTTTACCAATACTTTTTTTTCATTGCTGTTATAGAAAATTATTAAAAATCTCTTTATGCTTACACAAATCTCTGTGAGTGTGTGTATGTGCACTTGCATGCACAGTAGATTAACTTAATTGAGAATTATATAATATATTAGAGCATTAAAAGAAACTAGTTCACAAATTTAAAAAAAATCTTAATCAATGTAGCCTTTAGAACAATAAACAAAACAAGTATTTAAATGTATATATTTATGTTTTATTATTACATAATTGTAAATATTCATTCTTGTAAGAAGGGATTTATGGTGATAGGGGTTCTTTAAAGATGTATTTTTTAACTGCAATCTTGTGTTAGAAAGCTAAGAAAGAATTGAAATTCCGTTTGCATTTTCACAAGCCTTTTTTTTTTTTATTAGTACAATATACAACAAACTTTTTTATTTGCCATAAACATCTACAAAAACACTGCAAGTTGTGCAAATTTGAGATTTTTATCACCTGCCCCATCAGTTTTATTTGAAGCCAAAAATTGAATTTTTAAAAAAAAATTAGTTTTCAAAAATTCATAAAAATGTAGGAGTAAGTATATCATCACCATTAATATTATTTATGATAAAACTATTAACATATACCTACATATAAAAAATAATTCAAACTGTGTATGCCATCCCTGACTCTTGAAAAAAATTACCAAAAGTGAAATTTCACCGTTTTTCATGTTCAACTTTATTGGCAATTTTCTCATAGAAAGAAGAAAGGTAGGTAAATAAAACATTTGACCAGTCTTTTACCTTGATAAAATATGATTAAATTGCTTTTTGTTTCATCCTTCCAGGACCAGTAGCTTTTTTAGTTATGATTTTTTTCCATAAACTCTTACAATCACAAAAATAAGTGTGTGCACTGTTAACAGAAATGGCCACTACAGGTAAACTGTTTAAATAAAAAATGTAAAAAAAAAAAAAAAATAGTTTTAAGGTTTTGAGACATGTGGATAAGTTTCAATTTTTTTTAAGCAACCACCTTAGGATCACTTCAATGGATTGACCACTTTGTAAATTTTGCTAATATTGAAAATATTATATTATAGTTTTGTGAGTGAAAATGAAACGTGAACCTGAAGGTGGCACCATTTTTAGAGGTTTTTTTTAGAAAACTGATAGAATGTTTATTGTAATTTTTTTTCTTCCTTTAACAATTGGCATTAAAAACGTCTGTGGCTTGTACTCTTTTATAGTAGTCTGGAAATGTATAAAAGTTAGTAGAAAATTAAAATAATAAAAAGAAGAAAAGACTAGCCAAGCATATTCTCATACTACATGAGTGGTAGTTTTCACCTAGCTGATAACCTTGAACCATTCATTCTTCTTTTATATATATATAGATTCGTTATTTCTACAATTCCATCATTTTATGTTGTCATAAAATATAATTATTTATTTACATGCTAATTGTATTATTTTTATGCCACATTTGTAATTTTTTGTCATTCTGTATGTAATACAGGATTGTAAGAAAAAAGTAGCTTTCATAAAAAAATGTACATATTAATTGCATAAGTAGCAGCAGGCTGATTCAGTTTTTTCTTTCTTTCTAGGAAATAAACTGATTAAAAGATTACACATGGTATTGTGTGCAGTGTTAACGAGTCAGTTAAACTGATATCACATTGTTTTTGTTGTTAATTTACTGTTTAATATAACCTTGCGTTTGGTTACATTATAGATTTAATCTTTTTAATTTTACACAAGATGACAGGTTATTATTTTGAAAATTGCATTTAAAAAATATTTTTTAAATATATTATATTAAAATAAAATGTCCATAATCTTTACCCCTGATATTCTCTTCCATTATTAATAAATTAACATGTTATACATATAGCTGGATTCAGTAACTTTAAAGAAAGGATCAGTTTGTAAATTCATCACTTGAATTTCCCCTTTATTTTTGCATTTATGTAGTTGTAATTTTTTTTGCATATTCTGATAAATATTCTGTTCTTATTATGTGTTTAAAAAAATAGTAAGATAATAGTTTAATGAGAATAGAAATAATTACTTGGTTGTAAAGTACCAGGGAATACTAAGATCTAAATCATAACATTATCAAATAAAAATATACTACATGGAAATACTTGGTAAAAGAAGCAGGTGACATTTTTGCTCGAACAAGCAATAGTTACTAGATCCTAAGCACGATTTTAAGTATTAACTTACTGAATGAAATTCAGCATTCTTGTTGTAATGTGTGACTGCTTTAAATATTTATTTAAAAAATACAGTAATTTAGTTTTTCTAATTTCCTTTGTTGTAATCTGGATTGCATTATAGTTTTTTAAAAATATCTGCAGTCTGCCCAATGACTTCATTATAATAGTTGTGCCATAATAGGATTGTTAATTCACTTTTAGACTGGACAGTATGAAGAAGTTTCCAAAGAAATCTTCTATTAATGAATTCTTTTTCAAAGACTACATTGATAAATATTCTGTTTTTTTTTAATTTTTTTATACAAATAAGGCAATTTTTTGAAGGTAGATGATATTGAGTATAGTGATTTTTATGAAATCAGTTGTTATAATTATTAGAATGCTGGCTTCTATAGATCAACTAGACTTAGGTTCAACTCTCAACAAGTATCTGGTATTCTGTTTGCCACCACTTCTTCTATATAATTTTTCTTATTTACATATATGTGTAGGTTGAAATTAACTTTAAAAATAATAAAACAGACTTCAAAAAAATATTAAAACAAAAAAAATAATACATTTTCAATTCTTTAAATTTTTACATCATGCTAAATTAAAAATAATTTTGTAACCCTTAATTTGTGCAACTTGTAAAAAATCAGTATTTGAAAAATGTACAAAAGTATTGTTTTTGTGGAATTTTTTGAATTATGTTTTATTTATTTATTATTTATTTTAATTCATATTTCATACATAATTTTTATTTTAAATTTGTATTGATGAAAATAAGTAAAGAACTGCAGAAAGATGATTTAAAAAGACTGCTGTTGATATATATATAAAAACTAACTGCTGAAGATATTTAACCTCAAAAGTGCTCCAGCAGTTGGGTATAAAATAACTACTTAACACAGTAACAGAAAAACTTTTAATAATTAATACCAAAAGTCGCCTTTTGTGACTATATAATTTTGTATTAAATAATTCTATATTACATCAAAAAAGAAATTACTTAACAAATGAAAAAATATAAATTATAATAATCACAAAAACTAGATAATGCTCAAAAACTGTTTCAAACATTTTACTTAAAATCTAGACCATGATTGCCATTTTGATTGGTAAACAATTGCCATTAATAGACACGAGGAAAAGATGTATATGAAAAAACAATAATTTTTTTTTATAAAGACAGGAAGAAATGATATTAAATTTAATTGACAAACTAACAGTATTTACAAAATCGCATAACTTTCATTTTTTAAATAATGTTTTTAGAATAAGTCTAAAAAGTACAAATAACTGTTGTCATTTTGGGCAGTATAAATAGAAAATGTAAAAAAAATTAAGCTTAAAAAGACATTTTAATCTCTTAATTTAAGACAGTCCGCCACAGCCCAACTCTTTTTGTAGGTTGGTTAATAAAAAATCATTTCAAGAAAGATAAAGGTAATAAGGAAATTTAATGTTTTGGGTTTAAAAACTAACCAAAAACTTTTAAGAAATTTATTTAAAATTCAAAATTGAGATTAGTTATTTTTAATAATGGTTTTCTGTTTCTTGAATTTTAATATGATTAGTTTTCCAATTTATAATTACTTCTGTTTAATTTATTTGAAAAATTTTTCACTGAGGAGCTTTATGTATTAAATAATTTGATGATTTAGGCCTGAACACATAAAAAAAAAGGTTCAGTAGAGATTCATGGCTTCTTTAATATTAAAATAGTGTTTTCCTTATTACTTTTGCAATAACTATTTTTGTTTTTAATTTTGTTAAATTATTTTTACATAAATTTAAAAATATGAAAAGAAAGTTTCTACAAAACCTATTACCTGTGATTGCCAAAGTTGAAAACTTTGATGAAAAAATTTTTCCAAATCTAAATTATGCTTCATTTCTTAAATCCTAGTAAAATTATGATATAAGAATTCAGCACTACTTACAATGAGCTCTATATATCTCGTGCCTAGGAGTGTTTCAGATATCAAATCTACGCTGTTTAGTATAATGATGTTTTTTTTTTTTTTTTTGAATAGACTGTATTTAATTGAAAATGAGAACTCTATTAACAAGTTACAGAAAAAAAATTATTTTCATTGAGATTATTGGTGGCTGTTTAAATAATACAGCTTATTAATTGTGGCAACTAAAAAAAATAAGAATAATAGAATAAAGAAGCCATGGTCTACTTAGAAAAAGTACCAGAAAAAGTTATGCATGGCTTTAAAAAGAAAAAAATTAAGAATTGAAATAAGAGACCGATCAAGATGTTAGCAAAAAGAAGATTACATCAGTTGGGGTATTAAGAAGAACTGAAAAAACCTTTCTTGCTTGTAAATGAAATTCAATTTTTTAGCTTAAAATCTTATCAAGATTTATCTGTGAAAGAAATTTTTGGTGCTTACTCGAACTAATGTGAAAGATGTGTACTAAATAAAACTACAATCGTACTTCAACTGAAACTCCAAAGAGAATTCTGGCAGCACTCATTCACAAAATGGTTGAGAAGGTTTATTTTAAGAGATTTGTGTAGGGTATTTTGGGATTGGTACAGTATATTAGTACGTTTCCATATCTGGCTGGTTGGGAGTAAAGAAGAAAAACAAGACTTATTTATTTTCTTGCTTAGGATTTTACCTATAACTTTACTAAAATATTTCTGAGTATAATTGTGTAATTTATTGGAGAAGTAACGATGAATGAATGCTTAAACATCTGATTAGAGTTTATGTATAAAATATTATACATATTAGATAATATATGCATAAATATTTGTTTACTCAGACGTACTTTTAGGTGATTGAATATAGTAACTTTAAGAATTCATTTTATCATTAATTATACTTCCTGAATAGTAGAACTTCAAGAATCTATTAAAGTAGTTAATTTTTTATTTAATTTGTAATTTTTTGTGCCAAAAATTGTATATTGAATTAAATTTTCAGCAAGGAAGTTAAAGTTGGCAAAGCCAATAAAAAAAAAGCTTACAGGTGGATATTTGCTTTCATTTTTAATTAATTTTAATATTTTTTTGTTTTAGCAACAAGGCGGTAGCAGACTACCTGAGCAGCAATGGATACTTGACTGCATTAGAAGGCCTTAAAAAAGATGCAGACATGCCAGGTGAAGTCGAACGAAAGTATGGTGGATTACTTGAAAAAAAATGGACATCAGTTATTCGGTTACAAAAGAAGGTAAGTTTTTCAAACAGAAATCTTTTGGGTGAACTGAATCAAAATTTTAACTTATTATAATAAAACAAAATAATTCAAAATACTTCCGACTGTTCATGGGGAGCTTTGGCAGTGATTTTTTGTGTTATAAATTCAGTAGATGTTTTTATTCTTGATGTTAATGATTAAAACTATTTAAAAATATAAATGTTTGAACAATAAACTACATCTAATTTAATAGATGCAATGTCTCAGTTTTTGTTTTTTTTAGCTGGTCAGAGACTAGTATCATCTCCTATACTTCAATTACACGACACTGCTAAACTGAATTTTCCCATTCAATGAAGAAAAATACTTGGACTTACTTTTGGATTATTATAAAAAAATAATTAATTAGAAACTGATTACTTAAAAATGCCCTTTTAAATATTCCTGTTAAACTAAAGAAAAGTAACTGATATAATATTGATGATTATTATATTAAATTTAATGTAATATACATCAATTACAATTTAACAATTTTTATCTGCCTTTATTATTCCACTGATAAAAATAACAAATAAAGTGAGTTAAAATTAAGACTCCCAAGTTACGCTAATTGAAAAGCTAAATAAATTTGTCAGTTAGAACTGTTTATAGTCCCTTATTATTGAAAAAATGAAACTGAATTTTCAAAAAATTATTTCTCAAATTTTATGTCAGATTTATTAATGCTTTTTACAAATGAGCATAAATATTTAGCTGCTTATTCCAGTATAAAGTGTTAATTAAATCTTTGTGAATCTAGTTAAATGTGTTTTTCTTTAACTTATGTTGTTTGATTGAAATTGTTGGTTGTTGGGATTATTTTAAAAAACTAGGAATTCAAAATAATACTTGGCATTCACATGCGCGTAGAGACACACACACACACACACACACACACAGGATGTGTGAAATTGTATGGCAAACTCTCGGGAGATGATTTTATAGCCAAAAAAAGTTCATAAAAACAGGTCAGAAAATGGTTTGTAAGCGAGTTTTGGCTCACAAAATATTTAGCCCTGCTTTTGGCTTCCTCTCTGAAATTAAACTACTAAAATTCTTGGATAAAAATCGAGGTGTAAATTTAGTGCGCTTCCTTGTGTTTTTTGATCTAAAGAAAAACATAAAAGTGGTCCCACATCTCTATCTCACTTAGGTTTTAAGAAAAACTGGATAAAATACAAAAATGTTTTGTTGGAAAATACAATCTTAGGTTTGGAATAAAATAACTTTATTAATTTACCAATAAACAAATAAAAATGTTAATGTTGTAGAGAATTTACTTCTGAGAAAATTGATGTAAATAATGTTTATAAAAATTAAACACAATTGATAAGTTCAACTTTAATTGGAAACAGAACTCACAAACTGGTTTGGAAAAGTTATACGATTTTAAAGAGAACAATTTTCATACAATTGCCAAAAATTATAAAAATAAATTTGAAAGACGACATTCTGCTAAAACATATTAATTTTTTTATAGGTTGGCAATAACAGCTGATCAGCAATTAGTTTAGTGTCTAGCATTTGAATATTCACATTGTTTGATAAAAATTTGTTTTCATTTGGAGAATTGACATACATGTTGTTAATTTATGGTAAAGTAAATAAAAATGGATTGACTGCTGTGCGTGAAAACCAGAAAAATTATTCAGATAGAAGAGTACCGGATCGTAAAACATTTGAGGCTTTGGAGAGGTGAGTTTGAGAAACAGGTATGCTTAAGTCACAACAATTTGATGTTAGTTGTGGATATTTTGTGAGAAATGCCAATGCTGAAGAAGCAATATTTAATGCAATACAAGTATCTCTCACCTCAAGCATCAGAAGGTTGTCATATCGCTTTCATGTTTTGCAATTAGGTGTTTGGTGAATGTTACAGGAGCAACAATTATTTTCCATACAACACTTGCAAAACAGTTATTATCACCTGATTTTGATAAATGGATGAAATTCTGTCGGTTAATCAGAAAATGTGAACATATCAAGATTTCCCAAGTAATATTCAAATTACTGATGAATCCTGTTTTACAGGAAATGGCATGGCAAATTATCAAAATACACACTTGGGCAGAAGAAAATCCTTGTAAGATTGCTACAAGTCATTTCCAGCGCATTTTTTGTTTAATGTGTGGTGTAGTCTTCTTAGTCATAATCTTATAGGCCCTTTTTTCCTACCGTCAAGGCTTAATGGAAAGCAGTACTGCACTTTTTGCAAACAAATCTGATGGTAGTTTTGGAAGATATTCCACATGCAGATAGAGTACAGATGTGGTTTTTCAGTGACGGCGCATCTTCTCATTACTGTTGTGATATGATGAATCATTTAAATAACTCATTTAGTAAGCAGTAGATTGGTTGAAACTGACTAATGGCCGTCTCCACCTCATGATCTCACACCAAGTCCTAGCCCAACTTGGCTAGCATGGATTCACCTAGCTGAATTAGACATTGAATAGAGAATGGCTGTCACATTGAGCAACTGCTTTGAAGAAAGTTTGCAGTTTTTTCAAGTACCATTTTTATATTTAATAACTTTTAGAATTCTAAATGATTTTTTTTAAACCTTTTTTTTATTTCTTTTTGTTATTGATAAATTTTCTATTTGTTTTCATTTACATTATGATGTTCAAACATTGATGAAAATTGTTCTCTTTAAAATTGTATCACTTTTCAGATCCTTCAATTGAAGGTGAACTTTTCAAATTTAATTTAGTAGTTAATATTTACATCAGTTTTCTCAAAATTAAATTCTCTACAAAGTTAACTAGACATTTTTATTTGTTTATTGGTAAATCAACAAAATTATTTTACTCCAAACTTATAAAAGCGTGTATTTTCCACAAAAAAAACCTTTGTGTTTTACCCTGTTTTTCTTAAAATCTAAGTGAGATAGAGGTCTGAGACCACTTTTATTCAATTTCTTTGATCAAAAACCGTAAAGAAGCACCAGATTTACCCCTCGATTTGTACCCAAGACTGTAGTATGGTTTAATTTCACAGAGGGAGCAGAAAGCAGGGCTAAATGTTTTGCAAGCTGAAACTTGCTAATGAACCATTTTCTGACCTATGTTTATATGTACCTTTTTTCTTATTTTTGGCTATAGAATCATCTCTCATGCAGAGATTGCCATGCAGTTTGGAATCATTCTGTATATTCAGGGTATTTCTAAATTAGTTATACAGAAGTAAGCCTTAATGATGATAAAGTAAAAACTTACAGAATTGCTTGATACATAACTGAATGAGTATACCATTTGGAGACAATTCATGACTAAATATCGCAAGTAAGTACCTTAAAAACAGTCTGTTGTTTCATGGTTCAATCATTTCATTGAAAAAGGTTGTGTATCACATGGGATGCCAGGTCAGGGTAAACTTTCAGTTTCTGAAGCAGCAATTGAATGAATGTGGCAGACATTCATTTGTAGTCCAGATAAATCAACAGGATGTGCCAGCTTAGAATTGAATATTCCTAGGGTTACAGTATGGAGGGTATTGTGTAATTAACTATCATTTAAATCCTACAAATTTGAACTGATACAAGGTTTGAGTGAAGGTGAAAAAGAAAAAGAAACTGAGTTTTTGTGTAAATATGTTAAATAAAATTGAGACTGAAGATAATTATCTTAATAAAATTGTGTCCAGTGATGAAGCAACCGTCCATTCCAGTGGTAAAGTGATTCAACATAATGTTTGGATATGAGGTGAGCAGAATCAACATCACACAATCGAACATGTACAGGACTCTCTTACAGTAAATGATTTTGTGCTGTAAGCTGTCCTTTCTTTTTTGCTGAGACAACTGTAACTGGCATATCGTACCAGGACATGCTTGAACATTATCTAATGCCACAATTACAACAGGATATATGCACAAAATTCATTTTCCAGCAAGATGGTGTGCCATCACATTTTCATTATGCAGTTGTTGTGTAACTCAATAGCAAAACACCATCTTGGATTGGACGTGGTGGAACAATTTCTGGCCACCATGATTGCCTGATTTTAACTTCAATGGACTTCTTTGTATGGGGTTATGTTAAAGACAGAATGTTTGTTCCTCCGCTTCTAGAAAATGCTGCTGCACTGGATAAGACAAACAGTTGCCACCATAGATCAAGACATGCTTCACAGGATTTGGCAGGAAATTGATTACAGATGAGACATCTGCCGTGTTACAAAAAGTAGCCACCACATTGAACATTTGGAAATGAATCAACATTTGATGCTGCATCAAAAAGTTTTGTAAAGTATTTACTTTTTTCATTATTAAAGATTACTTTTGTATATAACTAATCTAGAAATACAAAATATATATATATATATATTGTCTTGAAAGTAACCGAATGGCTCTGGCGCATTGCATAGGCATGGTGTATGGGAAAACTTGTAGTGGGGTTTCTCAGCAATACATTGCAACTAACCACAGTCGGCTCTGCATCCACATCCAATTCACATTCGTACCAAGATTTCCAACAGCTGGATCCTCCACCAATGTGTTGAGCCATACTGCAATGATAACAAGGGAGTTCCTGACCAACAAGAAAGTGCCTATGCTACCACATCTGTCCTACAGCCCTGACCTGTCTGCTTGCAATTTCTTTATGTTCCCCCGGCTGAAAAAAGACTTGAATAGACACCAGTTCATGACTGTTGAAGCTGTTCAAGAGGCTGTGAGGAACCTTGCCAACAGGCATTCATGAAGGTGTACCAAGAGTGGAAACATCACTGGGAGCACTATGTGACTGCACAAGGTGCCCATTTCAAAGATTATTAAATGTATTTGCTCATATGTTCAATAAATTGAGTTTGCCCGTATTATAATCCAGTTTACTACTTTCAGGACAATCCTTGTGTGTGTGTGTGTGTGTGTGTGTGTGTGTACACGCTTGCGCATAAGCTAATGATGATTTATCTGCACCTACACATCTTTTTAATTTTAGGGATATTAACTTTAATATTTTAAAGTAAAAACTGTTGTTTTTACTTGATCCATAACTGTTTTAATAGTAAAAGTATCAATTTTTGGCCAACACACAATTTACACAAGTTGTGCTCTGAATATCACCTTTGCTTTATTTGTTCATTTTTGTAATTACAATATTTTTAAATAACAAATATATTGTTATAATTCAAATAAATATGTTTTGCCTATAGTTACATAATTTCAATAAACAGGATGGAAGAAGGATTTGAATGAGAAGAGAATGCAGAATAAAATACTTGGTTTATTGTAAAAAATAAATATCAACTTTGCTGAAAGAAACAAGATAAAAATCAAAAGTTTATTACTATTGTTTTTAAGGTTCCCTTATTAAAACTGACGTCAGAAAAAACTAAAGATGCCTAAATGACAGAAAACTATTTTTAAATATCATCTAACACTATTATTTATATACTCAGTAGTAGAACAATTTTATAAATTACTACTAGAAACGGAGTAATTTTTGTATTTAATTTATTTTATTTCATTTAAAGTTTTTATGAAATAAATTTAATTTTCAATAGTAAACTGAATTTAAATTTTAACACTGTAATTACTAAGATTTTTCTATCTTTGTTATAACTCTTGAAAGACAGGCTTATTTTTTTTATGCATGTTATAATTTGAAATTTTCCTTACATAATGCTACACTATCACAAGAACAATTTTTTATTATTACATCATGTGATAGAATTGTTATCATTAATAATTGTATTATTATTTATTGAATAATTTCTCTTTCTCAATTCAAAATAATAATATTCAGTATCAGGTTTCATATATTTCAGTTGAAAAGAAAACAATTTTCAGTTTATTATCTACAGTTTGAAGATTGATAATAGTAGTCTTGGCAACATTATCACAACCTATTTCTTATCTCTGCTATCTCCTTCCATACTTTTCTTATGTCTACAAGTAATTTAATTGTAAAATAAATAAATATTTTGTTATTGGTTTAGTTTATCGTCAACATTGTTTCATTATTAAAATTTTCATAGGTTATGGAATTGGAATCAAAATTATCAGAGGCTGAAAAGGAATTTATAGAAGGGGCACCGACAAGAGCGAAACGATCACCTACCGAATGGATTCCCAGACCCCCTGAAAAATACTGCCTTTCTGGACATAGAGCACCTGTAACAAAGGTAAGTTGGTAATAATTTTTTTTATTTATCCTTAATATTTCAACCACATTATTATGCTGAAAAGAAATAGAAGATTTGACAAATTAATTTCATTTATTTTATGTGATTACTTCTTGAATGACTTGAAATGGGTTTTTTTTGGTTTTTTTTTTGCCTTTGTGAAATTCACTACAGAAACTTGAAGGTTATGTATAGGAATATAAAATGTAATTTTTGTAGCATATGAAAAAATGCCATCCCTGACTGGTCTTTGAACCAGAACCCCCCGGATAAAAGGCCAAGACACTGCCACTTGATTATACATTGATGATTATTATTGTTATTATTATACTGAGGTATAATTCATACTTATAAATGAATTTAAAGTTGTTATTTATATGACAGCATTTAAAGTTTTTACACAAGTGAGATGGCTTCTGCAGTATTTTTTATCTCCCTATTAACCTGTATAATAAGAGTAAAAGTAGGTTTATTGTATTCCTCATTTGTTATTGTGTGTTCTCTTTCAAGTGGTGATATTTATGGAAATATTTAAATAAAACATTTAATTTATTTTATTTAGCATATTTTAAATAGTTATAATTACAAGGCATGGTTCAAAAGTAAAGGCTGATTGGTTACAAAATGAGAACAGTTGAAAAAAAAAAAATGTATTAAATTTCAAATACTTACATATTTTCTTTATTTTTCTACACAATCACCATTTTATTCCAAACACTTTTGATATCATGAAACAAGCTTCTTCAAACCCACTGCATAAAATTCCGCCACCTGGGATTGTAGCTACTTTTTGCATTGAGATTTTCGACTCTTTACTTTCCTCGCTGAGGCGCAAGCCAGTTTTTGTGGTGTAGATTTGGGTGTAAAATCAGGACTGTAAAGGGATGTTCAAAAATCTCTCATCCAAATTTTTGAATTGTTTCTGTTGTGCATGCAGAGGTGTGTGAACATACTTTATCACGAAGAAGAACAATTCCCTGTCGTTGGTTTTGAATGGAATGACACGGTTTAGAATGTGTTTCACAATAAATTTTTGATGTGATGGATGTTCACAGTTCTATGTAATTAATCAAAAGCACACCCTTTTTGTTTCAGAATATAGTTACCATGATTTTCCTTCAAGACTGGGCTTGTTTGAATTTTTTTTGTTTAGGTGAACTGGAATGATGTCACTACTTGGATTGTTGTTTCGTCTCAGTATTTGCATACAAATCCATGTTATGTCACCAATGATGATATGGGAAAAAAATATGCCTGTCTCATTGTTATAGCAGTCAAGAAATGCAGATGTCATTCTGTCATCTTTGGGAGCACCTGTCAACATTTTCGGCATCCATTGTGCACACAGTTTATGATAGCCCAGAGTTGTCAGTCACAATTCTCAGCAATGTTGCCTTTGAAACTTATGGAAATTCTAGAGAAAGATTGCTAATCTTAAAGCATTGATTTTCTCTCACATTTGCATTTACCCGTTCAATGAGATCACCAGTCCAGACATTAGGCCTGTCAATTCTCTGTTTCTCATGAATATTTGAATGGTTTTCCTTAAACTCACAACACCATTGCCTCACTTTTCCTTAACTGATTGCAGTAGGCCTGTATGTTTCATACAATTAATGGTGAATTTCAGCTTCATTATATCCTCTTGTGTTCAGAAATCTAATCACTGATTGAACTTCACAACTGGTGAATCTTTATTACTTTACTCATTTTAATACACTGTCTCACAAAGGCAAACAAAATGAACTGACAGCAATGCGGCGGTTACACGCTCAACAGACCACTTAAAGCTACTGCGCATGCGTCAACCAGTGAGTGTTGCCAGTCACTATTTATAACTCATTGGCCCTTACTATTAAACTGCACCTCATATATTAAACAAATATTTTGTTGAAATTTTGTTAGTGAACCATGAACAGCAGATAATCTAGAAAGGGAAAGAATGAGAGTCTTAAAAATTTGATGTTAAAGTAGGATGTTCAGAGTTAGATGGGTTGATAAAGTACAAAATGAAGAAGTGTTAAGACTTAACAGAAAAGGAGAGAAGTTTGTGATAGAAACTTGCAAAGGGAAAGACTAAATTGGCAAGCCTTTTATTAAGACAACTAGGTTTAGTTAATTTGGTGATAAAGGGATGTATGAAAGGTAAAAACTAACAACAAAACAGGTAATCGGGAACATAGAATTTTTTTCATATTAATTATGTTAAAATTAAAAGGTTGATAGAACTGAAAAGAATGGGGAATATATCATAAACCAGTCAAATGATGATGCATTAAACAAACATTATATCTACACAAGTATATTAGATCAGTCTGTTCATAATTGATAAAATTAAATGTAATGACAAAATATTTCAATATAACAAGATAATGTGATTAGGAGCTAGGTCCAGATAAATTCCTCCTGTATTGCTTGTTGCTGTAGGCCAATGCTCACCAGCAGATCTTGGAATGCAGTTATAGTCCTGTATGATGTAATTGACTGATTATATATGGATTTGATATGTTGATGATTAAAGCTTGAAAGATGAGTTTGGTGAAGTTTAGTTGCTTTATTCAAGTAAGTTTTTTCTTCTAATAGGAGATCTCACTTCTTCTGGGACCAGCTGCCTGGATACCCAATGACACCTTTGGTGAGTCATGTACTTGATTGAAACACTTTGGAGTCATGTTGGAGCATTTGGAGGCGTGTACAGATTTTTTTATATTATGTTGATATTCTGATGTGAATTTATCACTTGTCCGTTTTCCCTGAGATGAAGATCTTCCTGGGTTAATTAAGCTCTTTATGATTCTGAAGTATATGTTATAATAATAATAATGGCCAGCCTGTTTCAGTTTTATTAGTTTTTATTGGATTTATGTTTTTCTTTTTACCTACTTTCTGTAGTACAGTGGGATTGGGGGGTGAAATTGAATTTTCATTACATTTTGAGGTATGAGTATGAAGATACCATTCACTTAAAATGTAATTTCCTTGGCCTTAATACATGTAGGTCTATATATAACATTTTTGGCTTTAAAATCTCCGAAACTATTTGATCAGTTTCATAGAAATTTAGATATGCTGTAGTAGTGTATCTGAAGTTGTACACGTGAAAAATTTGATGAAGTTTGGATGAGTTATTCTTGAGTTACGCTCAATTTAAGGTTGACAATGGGTAATATAACCTCCATTTGAGGTTATTTTAGTTATTTGAGCAGTGAGTCACAGAGGTGAGAGAGTTTAAACTTTATACTTGTTTCTAGAATCTACTCATAAATTGAATGTATGTAGTTCATTGAACTCAGAAAATCAGTGTGTTTCTGACTGCGGAATAGTAAGGGCATCAGAAACGAAAAGTCAGTCTTCTTGTACAGAAATGCACAAGAGTTTTATTTTGTGTGTGTTCTAACACATTACGTAACTAGAAAATTTACATCTACTATCAAGATTCAGCTTCATTGTTCATTTGTTTGTATAGATTTATTTGCAGCAAATCTTTTATATTTCTTTTTCAAAAAATTTTTTGTTATTCTTTTACAAAATTTACTTCATTTGTTGTTTTGTATTTATGAAAAAACCTCCAAATCAAATAAAATTTTAAATTTTGAAAACTACTGAACTTCTATTTTTAGAGTTGTAAATATAAAATGCTCCTATCCCAGCAATAAAGTTTAAAAGTAGTAATTCCCTATATAAAAAAAATATTTTATTTGATAGGTTGAGTTATGATATTGATTAATAAAACCACTCTTTATAAAGTTTATAGGGATTATTTATTTTCTATTCAAGAGAATTTCTGATAATATAGGTTGTTGATAGACTAAAGAACATATATAAGTATAACAAACATTTTTATAGTCCAACTTCTTTAGAGTTAACCGTTCTCTCAGTTACTTCTAGCCCATTGTCCAATGTTTTAATATATTGTTGGAATTATTTCTCCATAATATATAATGTATGGTACCAATTTTTATGTTGCTAAATTAAACCATTTAATATACAGCATGTTTTAAAATGAATATTGCGGTTTTAAAGCTATGTAATATCTCTCAAGTTTCACATACATTGATTAATTATACATGAAATGAAAGAGCAACTCAAACCATTTTAGCTGTGTAGACGATCATAAACCGTTTCCTGTACCTTCCGCTTGAAAGCGCTAGTAGTAAAGATTGTGACCCCCCCCCCCAAACTGAAAATGTTCTGTGTTTTGCAGTTTGCAAAGTAAATCTGTAATTACCATTCGAAGTACATTCCATTTAAAGTTCTATTGTAATCGCCCAAGTGACAATAACATTTGTAGATGATATAAATAATTTGAAACTACTGGCTGTAATTTGTAAAGGAAAGAGTACAAGATGACCAAATATGTCCGAAGACAATGTTTAATGTGTAAGAGTCTTTTGTGCTTAGTCCTAGGAAATCTTTCGTCAACTGCAATATGAACCACAGAACTATTTGGCAACAAGATGGTGTACCTCCTCTCTAGCATAATGTGGAATGTGACTGGTTAAAAGAAATTCTCTCCTGCTGCTGGATTGGTTGCCGGGGACCAGATGACAGGGCTTGTTTGCTGCAGCCTCCACGTTTGCCTGATCTGACCCTATGTGATTTTTTTTGGAGGTTTATAAATGATTAATTGTATGTGCCACTGTTAACCAGCTAACCTACCCACTTGAGACAGGAATGAAGCAGCTGTTGCATCAATTACTCCAAATTTGTTGATTAAAATACTGGATGAACTCCTCTATTGGCTGGACAAATGGTGCTCACATTTAACCGTTATAGGAAAAACTATTTTGAGTTGCTCTTTCATTTCATGTATAATTTATCAGTGTAAGTAAAACTTAATAAATATTAAATAACTTTAAAGCCGCAATATTCATTTTGAAATGCAGAGTATAAAAACAATTGTACACTAACACAAAATTTTATAAAAAAACATTTTTTAGGGACTCAAGGGATCTCAAAACATCAAGAAATGCAGAAACCTGCTGAGACCTGTCACAGTTTATGCCCTCTGTCATGAATAATGATAGGAAGTTAAAAGTAATGAAATAGAATAAATGATAATTACGATAATGTGAATTATTAAAAAAAAAAAATTAAATAACCTTGGAAATACAAAACATTTGTGAAAAGAATTTGTTTGTTATTGGATAGCAGTTAAATTGTTATCTGCAAGGATTTTTTACATTTGTTTGTAAATTAGTTTTACCTTCATTAAGGGGAAAGGAGGGATGTGTTTTACATTTTTTGTTAAATTAAAATTTTTTGGTTTCTTTATTTTACAGGTTATATTCCATCCAGTATTTAGTTTGGCTGTTTCAGCGAGTGAAGATGCCACTATAAAGGTCTGGGATTACGAAACTGGTGAATACGAACGTTCTTTAAAAGGACATACAGATTCTGTTCAAGATATCGCATTTGATCAATCAGGAAAATTACTAGGTAAGCATATATGTATTGTTTTACTGTAAAATTATAAATGTTATTTATTTATGTTGGTAATGTATTAAATTTAATAAAATGTCAGTTTAGAACATTAACCTTTTGGTGTGGAAGTTAAATTGTACATTATTTGTTCTATGCTTCTCTCGTCTGTCATTTTTAAAATAGCCGAATTCTTGTTCTATTCATATTTTGTCTTAGCCATTTATCGTAAATAACATGAAATGTGTATACTTAAATATTCTTGCAATACATTCCTTACACCAAAATAATTTGAAGTTAGTTTTTTACTATTGGAAAGAAGATTATAGTATATAAAAAACAAAAAATAACTGGATATTTTCTGATTGAAAAGGGAATGAACAATTTTAGACTTAATTTTGGAAAAAAGTATAAATAAAATGCTTTTCAAATATCAAGAAATGATATAGTTTCTCACTTTTGAGTGCTATAGAAAGTAGAATTTTCATTTTATAAAATGACACTAAAAATTGTATATTTTCTGGTGTTGTAACACATTCATTTGATAACTGGGCCTGTCCTGAAAATTATGAGCCAAAAACATTATGTTTAGACCTTAATCTTCATTTAAAAATGTTACTGTAGGTATGTATGTTTAATGCTCTGGGAAAAAGAATTGTATTCCCTCTGCTTGCATTTTTTCCCATAATATCAACCCTAACTTTACTTTTTTTATCAATTCCAACTGTGATTGCTATGACGTATAATGAGTGCTTATGCCATTTTGGTACATCGATTTACCCAGTTCCTTAAAATAACCATCTACGGTTGCAATAACTTCATTATTGGTTGAAAATCTCTTCCTTCCAAATCATTTTCTTTTAGATCTGGAAACAAGTGATAGCTGGGAGCCAGATCAGTCTCATCAGTCGACATAAAAATTTCTCTGGATTGCGCCGAAAGAGCTTGAGATAATCACTTGAAATGTTTTTTTGGCATTGTTTTTGGTTGAGCATGAGAAAATGCAGCACCTATCTAGTGCACAGCTTATTCATGCTCAAATGTTCCCGTAAAATATTGCACATGCATTCTGCTGACGTGCCTACAGTCTGCTAACTCGTACACTGTTACTTGTCGATCTGCCAAAACAATTTTATGGACTTTTTTTGTCATTTCTGGTATAGTCACTTCAGAAGGGGGTCCACTGGGTGGTTTATCACTAATGCATGTTCAACCCATTTTAAATTTTGTGACCCTGGATTTAACTGTTGGATTTGATGGAGAAGAGTATCCAATGTCATATCAAGCTCTTTTTTAATTTCCTTTGCACTTTCAGAAAAAATTATTTAATCTATCCGTGAATTTTCAGTTTTTCCATTTTTCACAAAGACGCCCAATTCTCCACTTGATCAGATTAAATATTATACTAAGTGATGCAGCGACTTGAAACTCATATAGTAAACTAATGAAGAATTGAATCATGTGATGCCATCAAGAAATTAAAGGTACTAATACCATCTCTGTGAAGGCCTAGAACTTTTCACCCCACCCTTGTACAATAACAGTAAAAATTTAACTGATGAAGTAAGAGAAATTTACTGAATAACATTCTTGCTGTAGAAAGGATTTATATAGTCTTTAATTATTTATGTGACTTGTGTATGGCATGAATTTCTGATTACATTAACACTTTTATAAAAAATAAAATGACTAATTATAAATTAATTCAGCTTATATTGTAGTTCAATTTCATCATTCATTCATAATTGGTATACATTTATTATTCTATATACACTATGTTCAAAAATAATCAGCTTGCATAAAAACTCAGTTCAATTTAATTGGTTGGTGCAGGAGGGTTCAAATAGATCATTAATTTTTCTTCATTTAAATTTATGATATTATTAATGTGATTTTGAGATTTTTTTACAGAATCTTTTTCAAAACATGCAAATTATTGTACAATAAATAGATTGATTAGCATGATAAAATGTGTATTATTAATAACTTAAATAGGGTTTTTTGTAAAAAGAATATTATAAATGAATTATTTTAAAATAAAATAAATTGCTGATAAGAACATAAGTATATTATGGTATAATGTTATATCATTTAAATTACTTCATTGAATGTTAATATTTATTATTAAAAATATGATTACAATTTGGTTTTCAAGACTTTTTTCCTTATAAAACCTTTGTTTAGTTGTTTGTATTGGGAACCATTATTGAAATGATGTCCTGCTTTAAGTTTATCTTTTGGAATTTTTCTTTGTGTTTGTGACATCATTTTAGTTGAACATGTTGTCAATTTTTTCTTGCTCTTTGGTAGAATGATTTGGTTCAATGATTTTTCATAAAGTTCTCTATTTCAAAATTGTGGCTAATAAAGTCTGGAGATAATGACTGTTGTTCGCGCTCTCTTGCTGAATCATGTGACAGATGTACTTTCCAAATATTAATTTTGTTGTGCATTTATTGAATATATCAGTTTAAAAATCGAAAAATAAAGCAGTATGGAAAAATAGGGAAGTTCATTCTTGATGATTATCATTCAGTGATGTGTAATGTCCTTAGATACAGTGATTATGATGTACTAATACAGTAAAGTTATTTTTGACATTGAGTAAAGTTTCCACAATCAATTACAATTAACAATCCTGTTTGCACTTCGTTAATTTTCACTTTATTAATTTAATTTTATTATAGAGCTCTATTTGTTAAGTTCAGTACAAAAAGACCAAGGTCTTAAAATTATTCTTTTATTCAATTATAAACTGGACTTTTGTGTTTAACATTTATTAGTGCAGAATAAAAATATAAAACATATTTATTGCTCTTCTACATTGTCTTTATGAAAAGTTTTAAGATGTGACATAAGCCAATGATGTATGAACTCCAACCCCTACTTTGTCACCTACTTAGGAATTGATGTCCTTTCAGCACCTCCTTCAATAGCCCAAACCAAAAATAAACATTGCAAGAGGATAAATCTGGACTATATGGAGAATGTTGTAAAGTCGTCCAATTTATACCAAATGCTGACTGCTTTTAAGGCCTTCATTATTGTGAAGGAAAATCGCATCTCTGATCAGTTGATGGCGCCTTTGTTGCTATAGGCATCTTTCACTTTGTCCAAGAACTGGCAGTTTTCACAGTGGAATGATGTAAAGAAAATTGATGAGCAGTATGCCTTTCCAGTCCGAAAAGATGGTTGCGAGGTTTTGCCCGTTTTGATTTAGAGTCTAGTGATAGACACATGTGACTATTGATAAAAAAAAAAGATTATTTCCCTCTTGTTAAAATTTATTCAGGAGCTTTTGGCAAATTTCATGTCAGGCCCATTTCTGATTCTGCATCAAAATCTTGGGAACTCATCTTGTACAGACTTTGCCAAACACAAGATGCTTCGTGATAATGGAATAGGCACTTCCAAGACTGATGCCCGTTCCAAATCAGTTTTATTAACTCTTTGGTACCGATCATCATCCATGGGGTCACAACATCAAATGTTATTATCCATCACAAGTGTATTTTAATCCATTTGTATTTCCAACTCTTTATTTTCTACAACTTTATACCCTTCTTTAAATATGCCGCTCCAGATGTAGACTTGTATATGTGACATCATATCCCCAAACTATGCATGCAGTCCAGTCAGAATTTTTGGAGGGTTTGACACCCTTATTCATTAGAAACTATTTTATAATACTTTGTACAACCAACAGTGAAATTTCTCGCTTTGTCATGATGCTGCTGACCAAAGAGAAGTGAAAGCCAAGGTGGCTTGATTGTCTTCCCTCTCCACATATCCACCATCACTATCCCTCTGTGCTAGCCCACTCGTGTTCATACATGAGCCATGAAAAAAATCTCTAGTTTGTATTTGAATGATACTCTTGGTAAGTAAAAGACATTAGCAATAGAATTTCACTGTTGATATAAAGGATATATCGGGGGTTTTTTATTATTCTAAATAAATTACTAAAAGGTTTTTTTCATTAAGCTTTTCTTTCAGTTTTGGTTGTAATATTTAATGATGCAGTTGTATCTAATATAAAGAATTACAGTTAAACATTATTTCATCTAATTACAGGTACACACGATTCCTTTCATTTTAGATGTTAAATAATCTAATAACTTGCTCTTTATAGTTTAAACTGTTTATCTATCTGATTGATGTAGAAAATTCAAACCTCTGTTCTATTATTCTATTATGATAACAGCATCATACAGAGTTGTTTTAAATCAGTCATAACAAGAAACATGGCTAATCTTTTAAAACATATGAATGAATTTAAATATTCTTTAATATTGTTCAGCATTATCAAAACACAATCGATAAGGAATGGCATTTTTATGACCACTTTTATGTAGGTAATTGATTTTTTTGGGGAGGCATTATTTATCATAAATACTAACGATTATAATGGAAAATAATCAAAATTAATAGCTTTGTGATGTTTATGAATTACATAAGCATTTAATGCTTAACTAATTGATAGGTTAGGAATAGGAAACCAGTAGCAAATTCTTAAACATAGTTGTTACAATTTCACAACAGTTTTATATTTCTGTTGCAGGCCTGTTCTACTATACAAATAAAAATTTACCAAATTTAGTTTTTTACTTAGTGAAATCTAAAGTTATATACAATGTTATTAGTTACTAGTTTGTGTCTGCATATCACTGTCAGTATAACTCTGCCATCACTGATAACTTTGATTATTGTCATGGACTTGCAAAATTATGAAAATTTAGTTTTATTAAAGAAATTATTTTTTTAATTAAATATTTGTATAATTATATATTTATGTTTTCTCTTGTCAGTTTCATGCAGTGCTGACATGTCAATAAAGTTGTGGGATTTCCATCAAGGATATCAGTGTTTAAAAACAATGCATGGCCATGATCACAATGTATCTGGTGTAACATTTGTTCCAAGTGGAGATTTTATTGTGTCTGCTTCCCGAGATAAAACGATCAAAATGTGGGAAGTCACGACTGGGTATGTAACAATAATAATTTTATTTATTTATTTATTGTTTTTTACATAACTATGTTTTTTTTTTCAAAGTAAATTTATAAATTTATTATGATAGAGTTGTAATACTAAAGACATACAGTTTATGCTAAGTATAAGAGGTTTGTTCAAAAAGAGACTGAACATTTTTAATTGTGTGCCAACGGAGATATTTAATGACATGTATTTGGCACCATTGTGTTCCGCATAACCTTCACTGTAACCACATGTTCTTAGATTGTTGATATCTTGTTTAATTTCATGTTATTGTTATTTGAGTGCAACACGTTAAGTGTTAGTAATGATTTTTGTAACTTGCATTTTTCAGGAGCAACAATAGAATTTTGCATGAAACTGGGGAAAACTTTCATAGAAATATTTTCAAGTTTTCAAACAAGCTTACAGAAATGATGCTCTGGGTTGTACGCAATGCTGCAAATGGTTTTCACGATTTAAAAGTGGTCGTCAGTCAATTAAAGATTACCCAGACCAAGAAGGTATTCGACCTCAACTGATGGCACACGTTTAGAAAATCAATGATCTGGTGCATGCAAATTGCTGATTGACTGTTAAAGAACTTGCAGAAAGGTATAGCATCTTACTTCGATCATGCCATGACATTTTGACTGAAAAATTGAACATGCATTGAGTTGCAGCAATGTTTGTTCCTCGTTTGATGACCGAATAGCAGAAAGAGCATCGAGTGGGCAATTGTCGGCAACTCCTTGAACAAGCCGATGATGATGATGATGAAACATTCATGCAAAGGATTGTAACGGGAGACAAAAGCTGGGTTTATGGCTACGACATTGAGACAAAAGTTTAATTGTCAAAAAATCGCACAGTACAAAAATTGCTACTAACATTTAAACATGTTGCACCCAAATAACAATAACATGAAGACTAAACAAGATATAAACAATCCAAAAACATGTGGTTACAGAGAAGGTTATGCAAAAACAATGCTGCCAACCGCATGTCACTAAATATTTTTGTTGGCGTGTAATTAAAAAAGTTTGGTCTTTTTTGTTAACTATTACGATGTGCAGAAAATAGCATATGGGTTAGAAGTTAATTACCCACCGGGTTGGTCTAGTGGTTAACGCGTCTTTCCTAATCAGCTGATTTGGAAGTCGAGAGTTACAGCGTTCAAGTCCTAGTAAAGCCAGTTATTTTTACACAGATTTGAATACTAGATCGTGGATACCGGTGTTCTTTGGTGGTTGGGTTTCAATTAATCACACATCTCAGGAATGGTCGAACTGAGAATGTACAAGACTACACTTCATTTACACTCATACATATCATCGTCATTCATCCTCTGAAGAATTACCTAAATGGTAGTTACCGGAGGCTAAACAGGAAAAAGAAAGAAGGGTTACAAGTTAATTGATATTTACATACCAATTTTTTTTTCTTAAAGCATTAGGCTTGGTTAAGGATAGACAATACACTGTAAGTTGTTAATAGTTTGCTTTTAATAGAATATATTGATAATTACATACTTCCTTTAGACAAAATCATGCATTACTTGTTGGACAGTTATCTGTAACTATACGAGGTTTAACTGTCCAATATACTGCCTGGAGGATTTTTATTAAGCTATCCAATACTGATGTGTGATCCAGTGCTATAGTAATTTGTTAACTACCAGACAACAGAGAAAATCCAGATGCTAGATCTTTTATGACTACCATTAGTAATCTTATACTATTCAAGAACAGAAATAATAATTTAGTCATTAAAAAAGGTTATTATGAAATGAAAGTTTATTCTTAATACATAAATTCCAATAATTCAAATTAGATTTTTTTCAATATTTATACTTCTCATTCATTAAAAATTTTATTTATTAATTCTTCTTTTTAAACTTAACACAAAAAAATAGTTTAGTATCTTTTCTAGATGTTAAAACTAAACATTTATGCTAATTCATCCTTATCTAATTTGTTTACAATTTTCATAGTGTTACAGAACTCGAAATACCTTGATATGTCAAATACGCAAGGTATGCCATGCAGGCAAGAAAAAAATAGAATAATTTTGAACACTGAACTGAAAATTATGAGGATATATTTAAATCACTGTATGCATATTCACTTATTTTTAGACTGTCAGTTTTCTATCTTTTCAAGATTATGAGAGTCATTTTTTTTTGGTTGAAAAGTATGAATAGTTTGTAAATTTTGTTGCTGGCAATTTATTCCATAATTAATGTATTGTGTAAAAATATAATTTTTAAATGTATTCTTATTAATATTAAGACTTTTACAGTAGGTATTAGTTTAAATTTCTCTGGACATCTGTTTAATACTTGTTTAGCATGTCTCAAGGCCTAAATTTTATTTAATTCTCTTTTGTGCAATTAATGGACTCAAGTCTCTCATCCTGAACAGTAACCCATATTACAGGATTATGTATGTTTACAAGAGCAAAATAGATCATTTTCATTTCTGTTAATGGACATAAGTTTTAATATTTCTATCCAGTTTTAATATTTTTTAAATTTAATTTCCAATTTAGATTGTATCTTAGAAAAACTTAAAACCCTAATATTCAGTATTCAGTATTTCAAAAAGATAACTTTACACTATAATAACACTTTATGTATTGCTTATGCTGAATGCTAGAAAAAGAAAAACCATTCAGCATATTGTAAACTTCACCAAAGACAATAAACAAAAAATTAAATAAGGATGATTAATAAAAGCCACAATAAAATACATTATTTCTATTTTAATATGCACTTCATATTTCTGAATGATCTATCAAAGCATAGATAGTAGAGGTCCCTGAAACTTATACATTCAGTTGCATTTAAAATCTAGGAATTTGTGTCCAAACAGAAGTTCAATGTACATGTTCTTATATTATATGTGGATGGTTATCAGCTGGAGAGTGTTAATCATATAATTCAGTAATTGCTATTGTGAGTAAAACAAAAGGTGAAGCCAGTCTCTCTTTAACCCCTATATTTTGCTGCATACTTATGCACTGGTCGTAAAATGATTTCTTATTGATATCTTAGGTTTTATAGATGCTTCTGAATCATATGTATGATTTTTGACCCTCAGGTATGTTAATTTATTGATTTATTAAATGTTGTGAAAACGCTACTTCAACAGGAAGGAGTGTCTAAATTAAGACAAACTGATTTAGCTTACTATTTTTTTTATATTTTTATGAATATATATAATAAAAACTAAACAGAACAGAAATTAGAATACAATGTAAATGAGAGAGTACAATGAATATATCAAGTTTTATTTTTTTGGTAATCAATAAAACA
Organism: Lycorma delicatula; assembly: GCF_047948215.1. Lineage (NCBI taxonomy): Eukaryota > Metazoa > Arthropoda > Insecta > Hemiptera > Fulgoridae > Lycorma > Lycorma delicatula. The sequence goes on from NC_134458.1 coordinate 154,134,824, forward strand.
TTTTGGGCATAAAAATACTGTTGTTCTTTTACATTGTCGGCAGCATATTCTTCTATTAATTACATTTAATTTTTAGGAAGATGCTTGTTAACTGAGGGTCCCTGAGTTGTTGCAGTTAAAAACACTATTGGTTGTCCAAGTCCAGTAGTAATTGGTAGTAATTTCTTCCATGTTGTTTAATTTTGACAATAATAATGCGATAACTACAACTCATTGAAATTTGAGTTGCTTAGACTTGTTCTTTGTGGACATATTGATGAGCTTCCTTGAATTCACTAAGCTACATCAAGAAAGTTTGAAAACAAAGGCTACCACCATTTTTTTTGTTTCATTGTTATTTGATAGTTGCTGGCACCATTGTCTAGTGAATCAACTTTACCCATATAGAGATTGTACTGCTTCATGAGATCTGGCTGTTGGATTGAAATTTTCGTTTTTTTCACCTTAGAATACCTTTTGATATTATTTGGAGTTTCTGTAGACTAAAAATTTGTAGTTAGAATAACAGGAGAGTTGGTCATTCCATTTTGTAATAAAAATTGAATTGGTGGTATCAAATTGATAATCGTATGTCCCACGAGGTTTCCTTACACAAAGAACGAGCATCTTGCAAAGGGTAGTTTTGAATTCTATTTTCATAAACTGTCCAATTGCAAAAAAGCCTTCCTTCTTCAGTAAATTTAACATTTTATACAAACTAAAAAATCGATGAAAATAAATGCTGTGGTTTCCAGGATTTTCTACAGTGCGCAATAAATTTTGAACAACTGAAGGATCTAATCCAGGGCTAGAATCTACTTTTGCTTCTTTTCCTTGATAAAGAGGTGGTATCCTTGTGAAGAACATAAACACCGCACCTGGTAGCCAAAGCGCACAGGTTATCCTTTCATAAACATTTTATGAGAATGATAACCAAAGTATGGTATCAGTTGATCATTTATTGAAAAGTGGTGAACAAAAACACTGTATTTGACAAAGTTTTTATTCAGAAGGTCAATGTAAGTCTGCACTTACAAGAGAACTTGTTTGTATTAACATATCATTGTCAGACAAGTGTAAATTTCTGTTTATATATCTATACTGCCGGTAACATAAGGTCTTCCTTATGAATATTCATTGCTGCTGAAGTTGTGAAAATGTAACATTGATTTTTTTCTGTCTAGATGCAGATATAATAAATAATTGATAAGTTTACATAGAAAAACTATCACTATTTTTAAGTACGTAATAATCAGTTAAAATAATATTGTATATCAGAGTTTATTGCAAAAAATGATTAAATTTAGTGAATAACATAAAATATTTATTACCAACAAAAACGTTTTTCCATTATTTAATAAAATGTAAGATTCTTATTAGAACAGGCTACTTAGAAATAAACAAACATTATTTCATGTTAATAATTAAGCAAACAAATTATGTTGCATTATCGCAACTTCAGCCATATATGGGTTAAAGCCACATTCTTGTCACTGAGAAGTCACAAAAATTGATGTGTAGTTCATTTTGTTGAATTGTTGAAAAATAAGTTTATAGAATTCAGTAATATATGGAAGTACATTCAACCAATGTATTCAGCAGACAAATAAAAACAATTGTACATTTTGCTGTATTGCCTACATAATAGTCGTAACCTTTTTTTAAAAATAGGATTAAGTTCTGCTTTCAAAATTTCATTCATTTATAGTAAAAATCTAAAAAAAAGAGCTTAAATTTCATTCAGATTTTCTTTACTTCCTTGTTGATGTATGTATTACTAGTATTTGAACAGTTTAAATATATGTCTTTGTAACAGATCTAATGATTTTTTTAAAATTCTAATTCCTGATAAATCCCTAGCACAATAGTGCTGAAACTTTGTTAACATACTAGAAAAATTACTTGATAAAATTGAAGAATTTTTTTATAAATTGAATGTGCTGTAAAATGTTAGATTTACTTGAAATATGTAATAAATTATTCCACTTCTTTTTAACACTCTTGTTGTGTCATGAGGCACAACTATGCTATCAGGAAATATATATGTATATATACTGCCGGGCAGTATAGTACCTCACCGGAATACCTTTTGTCTCAATGGTTTTAACCAACCATTGTTGGTTGTAAATAATATTTATATTCACAACAAATAATAGAATGTAACCTAACTTTTTGTACAGTGCATGTTTAATATAGTACCATTGTGAAGTTAGTGTTGACGATCAGTGGCTGATTTTAAAGAGTAAAACATTTATTATAAAATGACTTGGTTCAAAAGTTATAAAATATGCAGTTCAGAGTTTTGGATTATCAGGGAACTAGATAGATTCTGGCTGACAGAAACTAGATTCTGACTTTCTCACTCTCATATTAGTATAAAAAGCTTTTAAGGAACATTTTCTCTCTATTCTCTATGGTTTAAAGACCAAGCAATTTAACTCGACAATATTTAAAAAATTATTGCATTTAAGAAAAAGGTAAATTTATTAAAGAATAGTGTGACTCCATCAAGTGGATATTGGACATACTGATCTCTTCAGAGTACAAATTTTACTACATTAAATTTATTTTCAAACTTTCAAATACTTGATACTTGATCTTAGTTTTTTTGTCAATGCTAATTTTTCACTCTGTTTATTTCTAAGTTAATTTACAATTTCACCAATATATGATTTTTCAGATAATATACACAAAATAATATTCTTTCTGTATGAATTGAATTTGCAGTTACTGTGTGAAAACATTTACTGGTCACAGAGACTGGGTTCGTCAGGTTCGTGTTTCACCTGATGGTAATTTGTTAGCATCGTGTTCTAATGATCAGACAGTTAGAGTTTGGGTGACAGCAACAAAGGAATGCAAGGTTTGCTATGTTTTATTTTTTAAATATTTATGTAGAAAAAAATTGTAAATGTGCAAATTTTACTGTGTTGGAGATATGTTTTACCAACATTGGAAACATACTACCTTTGTCATAACCCATTTTTGGTTTATGTTTTAAAACAATGAGTGCTTTTGATTGTTTTCCTTTAGAAAAACTCTGTTAAAGAATAGACACATGAAGATTAAAGATTTTATGGAAACTATTGATTTAAGTACATTATTGTGTCAACAAAAAAAAGTTAGTATTTTTAATCTTTGTCATTACAAGGGCAAATCTATAGGTACAACGTTTTTTGCTCTTTAAAAAAGATTTTCCAGTATTTTATAAAGTTTCTACCCACTTGTTTATTATATTTGAACATTGCAAATACTACATGCATGAAACAGGTCCAGCACATAAGTAATTTTCTCTTTTATTACCATGTATTTACGAGGTGTTTCTATTGAATGACACTAATGCTGTAAAATATTTTGTTTTAAATTTATACATATTTAGTTATTATCCCTTTCAGTATACACCCCTCTTTTTTCCCTACAATGCTCCATGCGAATTTTCCATTGTTCGAAACAGTGCTGGAAGTCTTCTTCTGTGGCTCTTTCATGATGACGCATGCCGGCTTTTTCTTTCACAGCTTGAATGGTCTGAAATCTTGTTCCTTTTAATGCAGATTTGACCTTGGGGAACATAAAAGTCACATGGTGCCAGGTCAGGCGAATAAGGCGGATGGTCTAACACTGGAATTTTATACTTGGCTAGAAACGTCTGGACAGACAATGCAGTGTGAGCCAGTGCATTGTCCTGACGAAGAACCCGTGACTTGTTCTTCCACAATTTGGGTCATTTTTTCTTATTTTTTCACAGAGTTGACCAAGGACCTTGAATAAAGACAAGAATAGTTAACTGATGATCACCAATTTTTTCAATATTTTCATCCATTTTTGATGTGGAAGGGCGACCCGGACGAATATTATCTTCAACGTTATCTCGGCCATCTTGGAAACGCTTAAACCACTCAAAAACCCACGTATGTGATAAACATTCATCGCCATATACATTTTTTTTTTAATAAATATTGGTTTCAGTAATGGTTTTTCCAAGTTTCATATGAAATTTAATGACAATTCTTTGCTCTAACAAAACACTTATATTTTCGGCAAAACAAAAAAACATGTTATCCAAATGAAGGCCACAGCCAGACTACTATGTCTGCAGAAACTAGAGTGGCAATAATCGAAAGAGAAGGCTTCATGCTACAGAGCTGTTGGTCGTATGAATTTGGTGCATGCACAGTTCTTCTGTAGTACCATTAGTCTTGTTACATTTAATAGCCACACCTTGTACGTCCTGAAGTGCAGTGTGTTTGATTTGATTTTTGGATTTGTGTATCTTATGTTCTTGAACACGAGCAAAACCAGCAACCAGTAAATAAGCATTCAATGAAAATGATATTAATAATTAGGTTTTTTGTTGTGAAGAAATTATAGTTATATGGTTTTTATTTTTTAAATTTATTTGTAAATTAAGCTTTTTTTTTTTAGCTCAAAATAACATTTAAAAAAAAATGTATGTATTATTAGCAGCAGTGGATCCACATTTAAGTATAAAATGGAATTTTTTAAAATATTTTATACCCTTTAATTTATCTTCTGATTGTAGAATTAAAGGGAAGGTAAGGTGTTAAAGAGTAACTAAGAAATGTACAAGATCAATGAGATAGTAAAGATATACATTCTTGATATGTTAATTATACTGAGAATTTTGGTTTTTACTTGTGATCAATAAAAGATTAATTTTAAGTATTACTTATTTTTTTTGTTTCATTTATATAGGTGGAATTGAGAGATCATGACCATGTAGTGGAATGCATTGCATGGGCGCCAGAAAGCGCACATTCTGCAATCAACGAGGCAGCTGGCGCTGATAATAAGAAGGGTGCTTACGAAGGACCCTTCCTTATATCTGGCTCACGAGACAAAACACTCAAGGTGTGTGTTTATTATCTTTTTTGCAATTTATATTTTGTACTTTTTTGTATATGGTTTTTTCCCTTCTTTATTGCAGTAAACAGCATTACTCTCCTACTGATGATTAAAAAGGTTACATGCTATGTGTTAGTATTTTCAGTTCCGCCATTTTTTTAAAGTTTTTCTGTTATTAAATGAGCTAGGAAAATGTGTTATGAAGAATCTAGGTTTTTTTTAACCCTTTAGGACTTGTTTATGTGGAGTTTCTCTGCTGTCTAATTATTGAAAACTATTCCAAAAAATAATTTTATATATATATATAAAAGTGAAAAAGCTGATTTGGTGATTTATTGGCAAAAAATTTATATCTGAATCGGTGACTAAAATTTTTGAAATCTACATCCTATATGTTTTTTTTTTTTTTTGTAACTATTCTAGTTTAATATTTGAAAATAATTCAGACATTCCTTTTAAATGTGTATCTTAATTAATAATTTGGTATTTTTCTTTTTATATTGTTGGTTGCATCTTAATTTTGGTTGTATTATCTTCTAGAAAGTCACAAAAACTGTTAATTACTTTCTAAGAAGAAAAATTTATTATTAATAGCAGTATGTTCTTAATAAACTTTTCAAACATTTTATTATCTTCTTTATGAAAATTGTATTATCAATTTTATGTATTACCTGCCAAATTCATATAAAAAAATAGTAAGAATACCTACCTACTAAGGAATGCTTTCAAAATATTATAGTTTATTCTTCCAGTAGCATTTTATTATTAATTACATAATAAATACAATTAATTATACACAATAATTAAAATAAAATCATTGAATAAAATGTAACCTTTGTTTTTTTTAATAAAACCTTTTTCTTTGATAATGATCAAAGTTAAAGTGATTATATTTATGATCACTGTAGTGTAGCAAGTTACCAGTATTAATGTCTCACCATGGTCAAAGAATCTTATCTGAATAATTAGTAGAATACTGGTAAAGATAAAATAATACTTTGAAAGCGCACCAATTTATAGGTGTTCTTAAGTTTTTGTTTGTCTGTATTTGGTGAAAAATATTTAAATTTATTATACAATTTTGATACAGAGGTTAAGAAGTTTGAGAATTTTACTGTGTACATATTGCAATAATGACTAGTTTATAATGAATCTTTTCATCTTAGAAAGCAGTTAGTTATATGCCATTAAAATATCATGAAGAGACATGAATAATAAATTATATTGCTATAGCTTTATCATATAAAAATTTTTTTTAATAAGTACTTTTGTTTCATAAGAAAAAATTGTTATCTTGTATTGTATACAAACAGCGTGTGATTTAAAATTATCATACTTACAGAACCACTGATGGCACTTCAGTATCTAAGCATCAGTAGTAAGAAAGCCATATAGTAAAATTGCCTCTCTGATAGCAAGAGCCTTAACCTTAATGCATGGATAAATTGATAAAGGTTGACTGCAGAAATAATATTTAATAATTTCATGTTATAAGGAAAATTCCGATATTTTGATATGAACCTATAAAACATAAAAAAACTACATCGACTTTTTTTTAGTGATTTTATTTTTCTAAATAATGATGGCCGATATTTTTTAATAATTGGAAGTAATAATCTGCAGTTGTTAAGCTTAATTATTTTTTAATAAGGTATTTTTTAGTATATGAGAAAAACCATTTTATAAAAACAGCTAAGAATATGTAAAGTAGTAGTTATTGATATATTTTAGTAAACTGTTGAAAAGAAGATTTTTCTTTGCTCTTAATATGTTTAACATATTTTATAAATGTATAACATGTGTAATACTTTAAGTATGTATGTGTGCGTATACGCTTGCATGCATACATGCAAGTTTTTTCTTCCATCCCAGTCTAAATATACTTTATTTTATCCATATAATGCTATTGTAATATTATATAATTTGTTTTATTTATATTTAAATAAGTATATACTTGTGTTTATTTAATTCATACTGGAGGTACTCTTTAGATTATTGTTAAATAAGTATTGAAATGAACAATCAACAGTTTACCGCCATATGAAATTTATATTATTTGGTGTTTTGATGTTTAGCTGTTAGTGGAACTATGCACATTGCTACAGAATTTTGTTTTATTTTTCAATAGGTATGGGATGTTGGCACTGGTCTTTGCTTGTTCACATTGATAGGACATGATAACTGGGTAAGAGGAGTTGTTTTTCATCCTGGAGGCAAGTATATTGTATCAGCAAGTGATGATAAGACATTACGTGTTTGGGATACTCGTAATAAACGATGTATGAAGACTATTGATGCTCATACCCACTTTTGCACATCTCTCGGTCAGTAATTATTTATTACTTACAGCTGATTATTACTTTTCAATATTGTATGAAATGCATTAATGCTTAGTTACATAACTATTCTTCCTGCAAATATTTTTTTTTTTTTTGTGAATTTACTATTTGACTGGATTAATGCGCTTATCTGTTGGTTTCTATTTTGTGTCAATATTCTGATCTCATCTTTTACTGCCGCCGGTATTGTACATTTGTTTCTGCTATCAAAATATTGAATACTTTAACTCACAGGCCTATCAATCTTCTTTATTATTCAAGATTCTGCTAAAAATTTCTCTCTTGAATCTCTTTCAATCTTAAGGCCTTTTAATATATCAACTCAACTAGTTTTCAACATCCTCTTGTAACTACATTTTAAAGGTTTCTATTCTTTTGGTATTTTCTGTTGCTCTTATTTTATTGATGTGAATTGTTATGCTCCATATAAATATTTTCAATAGTTTCCCTTTAATTTCTAAATCTGGGTTTGATTTATGAACAGATTTCTTTTCTGCATAAAAGCTTGCTGCTAAGCGAGTTTGCTTTCGATATTTCGTTTTTTTCATCCTGTGCAGTTTTATTATGTATATAAAATTCTGTGACTTTTCATTTTGTAGTGATCTCTTATCCTGATATTTAACTTTTCATTTATTTTCCTTTATATTACATTTCATTGTTTATTTTACTGTTATTTAGTTCAAATTGAATATCTATTCTCCCCCCATCATTGGATGGAGTGTATATAATTTATTATATCGTTTTCCTCATCCATAATTTCAGTCAAAATAAATATTTTCAATAAATCTAAAATTTTTTTAATTACGTATCTTTTCCCAATCACAAGTTAAAAAGGAAAGGTCTAAGCTCTGTAATTGTCTCAGTCTTTACTCATTTCAGTACTGCAGCTTTCCTTTTTTTCATTTTCTACTATTGTAGTTGCATGAATTGTATATAATTAATTATAAATAAATTACTTCTTTCTTTATAATTGAATACCATCATTTTTATTAAATTCTTAAACTTCTATCAATTGCTTTTTCAAGATCTACAAATTCCATATAGGTGGTTGTTTTTCTTTAACCAGCCTTCAAATTATTCTAAAGGGTAAATTTGCTTCTTACACAAAATATTAAACCTAACTGGCCTTCATTAACACTACTCTTATCTTTCATTCCGTTCTGTAAATATTCTAATTGGTAATATGGAAACATAAGCAATGACATACTGTAAAACCAAGATAATTCTGTTTTGCAAAGATATATATGTCTTTCTCATCTGTACTTCTTACTGAATGAATGTTGAGGATAGAGAATACTAGTACAAAGAAGAATATGCTTGTTCTCTTCTAGCTTCTATCTGTCGTACCCATTTGTTTGTAATGTATTGTTGAAATAAAGATACTCCTTTCTTAATTTTTATTGTAAATTGAAAGTTTCTTAGTTTCCTCAATTTTACAATGAACTACATTGTAAAACTGAGGTAATGTTTTAATGAAATTCTTAAAATATGAAAAATATTTCAATAAACAAAAAAATTCATTTTACTTTCCTGGCATCATAGACTAAAGCTATGCTGCAATAAGGTAATCAGTCTAAAAATGGGATATGGATTTTTTTTTACATTTCTTGATGTTTGATAACCCAGGGATCCCAACAAACAAAAACATAGGGAGTAATGTTATGTACATACATATGTATATACAGTAGCATGCAAATTAATCCAAAAAAGGGAATTTTCTTCTTTATTTCTATGTTGTGCATACGTTGCTTTTTTTAGATGAGTCTGAGAAATGCCATTTGTGCACCCCCCCAATAAATGAGGGAGTGTTGGACTCACACGGGTTCGGCTAGATGTTATTAAGAGCCTATGTGTACCTGCACCTTATTCACTAAAACTCCTATCTCATTGTTTCTCCTCCTCTGGGGCTGGTCCTGCAGTTTAAGCATTGCACAGGCCCAGGAGGTACCTTTAGGGTCCAGAGTTCCTGTGCTTTATCACCGTCACCCATCTGCAGTGTAGACGCTCGACGGCTCCACGGGGAGGGGGGCTGTCTTTTACCCACTCACCTTCAGGTCACTTTTCTTCGCCTGAATCTCAGGTTTTTTATATACAACTCTGATTCCTTGTTGGGTGATCTTCAGCCCTCTACTGATCTGGGTCCTAAATCAGGCTCTATCCCATTCCCTAGCTTCTTTCACTTTAGTATTCAGGGTACTTGATGCTAGGTGTACTACCTTGTTCCATTCCGCTCTTCCTACCATCATGTATGGAACTGTTTCTTCCAGAGAAAGCCATCTTAACCTGACATCCTCTTCTTTTTCCTGTTTAACTTCTGGTAATTACCTTTCAGATAATACTTCAGAGGATGAATGAAAATGATATATATATGAGTGTAAATGAAGTGTAGTCTTCAGTCTCAATTTGACCATTCCTGAGATGTGTGGTTAATTGAAACTCAACCACCAAAAAACCTGGTATCCACGATCTAGTATTCAAATCTGTGTAAAAATAACTGACTGTACTAGTACTTGAACGCTGGAACTCTTCACTTCCAAATCAGCTGATTTGGGAAGACTCTTTTACCTCTAGTCCAACTCGGTAGGTAACCCGACATCCTGTCTGACCACATCCCACCACTGGCATTAGTAGAGATGGTGTGCTCAACAGCATCTTCAAGATCATAGTACCTGCGTAGAGGAGATGCTCTCCTGCCAAATCGATGCAGATAGTCTTCAAACTCGCCATGTCCAGAAAAGAGCTGCGTTATATAGAAACCTACCTCACCTAGTCCTCTCTGCACCCGTACATCTATTCTCGGAATTAATTTACGTGTCCATCCACCAGTAGGTGAGGTGTTCCAGGCCTTCTGCCACTCGACCAGAAGTAAGTCCGTAGCCTCGACTTAGTCATACCAAGATAAACCTGCTGGAGCATCAATGCACGCAGCCGCACTGGTGGAATCCTGGAGATGACCTCAATAGCATTTTGTGAAACCGTGTGGTATGTGGCCACGCAATATTCAATGCAGCACATCTTTGAGGCGATGATATTTTATCTACATTCCTTTTCTTTTCAAGAGCCTCTACCCATGCAGGGCGGCATAAAATATGATTGAAGAAGCCACCATCAGTATTATACATCATCTAGAAGCACAAGGACCTCTCTGGTTATGCATAAGCTTACTGAGATTATCAACAACTATCTCAGCATGTGCCAAGGTCTGCTGAAGGTGAATGTTGTATTTTCGGCTCCTCTCCAACAATATACCGAGGTACTTAACACATCCCGACATGGGAATATTGATCCCAGCAACATAAATTTGCATTTCTCGCAGTCTTCTTCTCCCGACCAATGCTACTATGGAGGTTTTATTTGGTGCTAACTGTACACCTCCCGCCTCAAGCCAACAACTTATTTGTCGAACCGCATTATTGGCTACCTCCTTAACTTCTGCTTCAGTATGTCCGGCCATGAGGAGGGCCAAATCATCTGCATATGCAACAAGTTCAATGTCCCCCATCAAACTCAGGTTTCAAAAGCTCATCAAAAGCAAGGTCCCACAGGAGTGGGCCGAGACTCGACCCCTGTGGAACCCCACCAAACATGTCAAAAACCAACTTGCAATCTTCTGTGGGAGTTTTAAGCCTTCTGCAATATAGGTAGCTGTTAATTATGCCAAGAAGATACCCACTTATATTTCTCTCTCTCAGCACATCAATAATCATCGGCCACTGGAGACTACCAAAGGTGTTCCTGACGTCTAGGAGGACCACTAATGGGATCCTCCATCGACACCCAGTGCCACTACTTTGATATCTAGCCCATTCAGTTACATGTTTCAACACAATTGTAGACTTCCCCCCTAACAAAGCCATATTGATCAGGGGAAAACCCACCCTTTGCTTCCACCTCGCACCAGAGCCTGTCAGTGATAAGTCCCCCCAACAGCTTGCCCAGGCTGCTGAGCAAGCAATCGGACAATATGAGACACCTCTCCCAAGCATGTCACCCTTCTTTGGCACCAGGACCAACCACGCTTCCTTCCAACAGGAAGGAAAGTGACAGCTCTCCAAAGCTGTATTATAGGCGTCCAGTACAACCCAAGGATTCTTGTCACCATTAATTTAACAAGAGATACAGGGACCTTGTCCAACCCCGGACTCTTATCTGCATTAATTCTCTTGGCCACCAGTTTCAGCTGCTCAGTGGAGAATTTTTGCTCATGCTCTGGGGCTATCTCATTCCACAGACCTTCAGCTACTGGGAACAGCTCCTCGACCACTTGAAATGTTGTCTCTAGAGGGGTTGGGTGCGCTAAACTTGTCCATGACAATTTTATATGCACCCCCCCCCACAGATAAACATCAAGATCTGCTACCAGCTCTGCCCAGGCTTTCTTGCTTGTCAGTATGGAACAAGTAACTCGTCTACATCATTAGATGGCTCTCTGAAATTTCCTTCTTGCAGCAATTGTAGCTGCTCTCCTCGTAGCAGTCTCATCAGTCCACCAGTGAACTTTTCTCTTTGCCAGCCCCTCAAGTCGTCCTCCTCAACTACACTCATCATACAACACCTGCATAAGCCTTTAGGTGTGATCGTCTGATCAGGGTCCAACCAATTTGCCACTGTCTACAATATGTTTGGCCTGAAGTTCTGAGAGGGCCGCCACCTTTGTCTACAGGGAGGAACTTCCCGACCTTCCACACTCCACCGTGAACATAATAGCCAAGTGATCACTCGCCAGCTCTTTCTCACAAATCCACATCCTTGATCCAATGGGCAATCCCATCAGAGGATGTGGTAAAATATCCACAACCGAGCCTCGCCCCCTGCTAATGAAGGTGGGTGAGAACCCATTATTATGCATCACAAGGCTGACAGCATTAAACATAGCAAGTATGTAGCCTCGTGGAGTAGATCTCATACCGCCTAACTCTCAACATTTGGATTTATGATCTCCAGTAAGTACCACAGGTTTCCTAGAACCGCGTATACAGACCTCTAAGTCCATCAATAAATTGCTGAAACCTCTCATTTCCAGAATTCAGAGAGATGTAGCCTAAGACTAGACTAAAGTCCGCAAGTTCTATCGTCACAAAACCATTACATCTGGTAATACGGGATGTCACATATCTGTCCGACACATTGAGAATCGCTGCATCCGAATCTATGTCCACTATGCATGGTAGCACAGCCACTCTTCTCAGATTGGGTTCAGTCACCGTAAGGAAATCAACATCTTGGTCTAGCGATGACCTCCAAATGAGAGTGTGAGCTATGGTACTCCTGTTGGTGTTAATCTACATTTTTTTTCATTTGCGAGAGTGCCGGCAGTCCCTACTCCTAATCCAATGACCACCACACCACAAGCAACACATCTGGAGGGCACAGAGCAGTTCACTCTTTGATGACGCTGACCATTGCAATTATAGCAGTTATTACTTCTGACAGGCCCTTTGCACTGGGAGGCGATGTGGCCACCCTCCTGGCATCAGTAGCATTGGGTAGCAGGCCTCCGCAAATCAACTCGGCAGGACTGCCAGCCCACCAGGATACGGCAACTGGCAGTCAATTTGGCTGCTTCAGCAGACGACAATATCACTGTTGCATGCTGGGTCCTGCCAAAAGCAGGTCTCAGTGAGACAACTCTTGCAGTAGAGTCATCACCCAATTTCTTATTCACAACCAGCAGTACTTCCTCTTCGGTGTCCAAATCTTTTACATGTTGTATCGCCCTTCTGGTTGAGAGTCCTGTATCAATAAACTTGACGTCAGGAATCTGAGCAGCAATCTTTTCCTTAAGGCTGGCAGTCACCTTGTGTCCTTCAACCAGCCGGACTGCTTGACCATACCTATTCTTTAAGTTGTCAGTGTAATATGAGGTTATTATTCTTTGTGGTTATTTAGCAATTTTCATTTTATAAATAGTATTTTGTGAAATTTTATCTTATTTGTTACTACAAAATCAAATTTTCATATTTTTTGTTCTGTGTGTGTATTCAACACACAGAGAAATAAATAATGGACATAACACCAAGAAAAGGTTCAAAAAATTGTTTCTCATTCTGAGTATACAAGTATGAAACAACAAATAGCTTCTGAGTGTGGTGTTGAACTAGGGAGTGAATACTGTTGTAAAGTACTTCAAAGAAACTGGTTCTTTTCCACCTCAAAGGAAAGGCAGATGTGGCCATAAAAGAAAAACTACAACACAGGATCATTATTGGTGAAAAAAATAAACTTGATCTAAAATTATCTGCTGTGGACTTAAATCGAGAATTAGCAGTGAGTGGAGTAGTTTTACATGTGACCACTGTTTTAGATGCCGATTTCTTGCAGTTGGATGTAAAGCTTGTCAGCCAGCTAAAAAACTTCTAACACCAGTAATGTCGGAAATAAAAAGGCTTTTGTGGCCCAAAGTGCATGCTAACTGGACCAAAGAACACTGGAAAATTATGTTTGCTTACTATTCACATTTTTATGTTTGGGGCAAAGGGTTCCCTATGTTAGAAAAGCACCAGATGAAAATTCATCATTGGCTCATATCCAACACTCAGTTAAACATTCACAGAAAAAGATGTTTTGGGGTTGTTTCACATATGAAAGTCCTTGTACATTACTTCCAGTAAATTTATATTGAAAAGTAATGGATATATCCAAATTCCAAAGGAAAGGTTTGTGACAAAACTTCAAAACGAATTCTCACAAGGCAACAGACTGCTCACAAGAAAATTCCAACAAGATTTGGTACTATGCTATACTACCAAAAAAGTGGAAAAGTTTTTTTGAAGAATGAAACATTAAAATGTACCTGTGGCCTTGCAATTTCCCAGAATTAAACCCATTTGACAATCTTTGGGCAATAGTAAAAAAAAAAACAACTCAAAAATGAATTGTACCACAAATTGACCTCATTAAAACAATAATATCAGTATGATTTCATGATGAACAAATAAAAAAAACTGTATAGTGTACTTGTTAAGTTGATGTCAAAGTCATGTATGTGAAGTTATTAAGAATAAAGAAGGACATATTATTAAATATTCGTAAACTTTGTAGGTATAACTTTTTTTCTAATTAAAGTTACTTTTTTTTAAATAGCACTTCCTGATTAATTTGCATGTCTGCTATACATGTCTTGATGTATTATCATTTTCAGCTGTTATCGATCCATTGCACGATGAAGGCCTCTTCAGCATGTTTCCAACTATTACGGTCTTGTGTGATCTGTCAATTTGGTCCAAAGTACTTGATAATATCATCAATCCAACAAGCCTTCGGTCTTTTTCATGGGCATTTAACATCTAGTGATATCCATTCAGATGTAAATTTAGCCCATCTGCCATGAGTTCTTGTTACATGGCCTGGTCCACCACCACCACCAATTTAATTTTTTAAGTCTGTTATCTGAGCCATTTACAATGTCTTCCTGTCATTTTTGGTCTTCCTGTCCTGTTTGGTAACTGCAAGCATACATCGTTACATATTTCTTTGTTCTTTCCGCAGCTTTTGTAATGATTGAACTCTTTTGTCTAAGTTTCGCTTCCACAGGTAGGGGGACTGGTAGGATGCATTGATCGAAAGCTTTTTTTTAAGGCAAAATGGGAGTTTGTTCTTATAAACTCTGTAAGTCTCCTGAATGCCTGCCATCCAAGCTTAACTCGTTCAATTTCTTTGGTTGTATTACCTTTAGTTGACATCCGTTAGCCAAGATGTATGTAATCTACTTGCATGAGTTCTTCTCTAGGGCTAATCTTTCTTTCCTCGGAAAACCTTTTGAACATGACCTGGCTCTTTTAAGATTCATCCTTAGACCATTGGGTTCTCCAGCCACCTGCAGTTTCTGTATGTGTCTTTGTAATTCTTCTGGTTCTTGTGAGAAGAGAACTATATTCTGCAAATCTCAGATGGGTTAGATATACACACAGATGGTAGCTTTTTCTTCTTTGTATATCAATTTTAGTAAGTCATATAAACTTTGTGTACACCCTGGTTATCTAATGCAGGTATTATGGCTTGCATTGTTACTGAATCAAATGCTTTTTCTTAGCCAATAAAAGCCATACATTGGGGCATGGTACACTCATGTCTCTATGACTTGTTGAACAACCATTGTGCTAAACCGCTTTTGAAGCCTGCCTTTATATTTATGTTTTATATACATATACGAAGGTGATTTTTTTTTCAAGGTTCAATTGGTCACGAAATAAAAACCCACGCAAAAATCAGATGAACCTTTGCGCATATGTGTTGCGCATCATCTCTAGTATGGCCTTCAATCTCACCGCGTCACTTCGTTTAGTTCTGAACACGCAGCCAGCACGTAAACATGTCTACAGCAATAGCATCTCTCGCCAAGTGTGAAGTGCGTGCGGTAATTCGATTTCTTCAGGCTGAGGGGTGTAATGCAGCTGAAATTCATAGACGAATAAGTAATGTGTACTGTAAAACTTCAATGAGTGACAGCAAAGTGCGACAATGGTGCACGAACTTTAAAGCAGGACGTACAGATGTTCATAATGCAGGCGGTCAGGGAAGGAAGCGAGTGTCAACCGATGATCTCGTTAAGTGAGTGGATGAGGTAATTCGAGAAAATCGTCAGTTCACAATTTCTGTATTGAGTGATTCGTTTCCTGAAATTTCAAGGTCGGCTCTACACCATTGTGAGTGAGAGACTTTAGTACTGCAAACTGTGTGCGAGATGGGTTCCCAAGATGCTGTCCGACCATCATAAAACAATGAGAATGCACGCCTCCCTAACGTTTCTCCAGTGCTACCACAATGAAGGAGAAGATTTTTTGAACAAAATTGTCACAGGGGACGAGACATGGGTCCATTCCGAAACTGAGGAAACAAAAGAACAATCCAAACAGTGGATGCATTCTCATTCTCCCAGTACACCAAAGAAGTTCAAGCGAACCTTCTCCAACAGAAAGTGTATGGCTAGGGGCCGGAATGGAGTTCTCTTGGTGGAATTCATGGAACATGGCACGACCATCACTGCAGCCTCATACTGCGTGACTCTTCAACGTCTACGAAGGGCAATTCAGAATAAGCAGAGAGTAATGTTGTCATCAGGCATTGTCTCTCTCTATGCTCGGCCACACACTGCAGCTGTAACAAAGAAGCTCCTGTAGCATTTTCGTTGGGAAGTGTTTGATCACCCACCATACAGCCCGGACTTGGCTCTATCCGATTTTCACCTCTGCTCACATGAAACGCTGGCTAGGAGGACAACATTTTGGCACAGATATCGAGCTGTAGACCAGCATAGAAACATGGCTGAAAACACAGGCGGCTTTGTTCTATGACGAGGGTATTGGAAAGTTGGTACCATGCTATGACAAATGTCTAAATCAGAATGGCGACTATGTAGAGAAATAGCGTAACTATGTAAGTACTTGTTACAAATAAAAAAATTTTTTTTTTTACTGTGGTTTTAATTTTGTGACCAATTGGACCTTGAAAAAAAAATAACCCTTGTATATATTCATCAATATTGATTTTATCACCTTCAAGTACTCCCCTTCATATATAATACATTTTTGTTAGCGCTTTTCCAATTTTCAAAACACCTTTGGAATGCAATTTTCGGTATGTCTTTTAGCTCCTCCAGCAATTCTGTCTTTATCTCTTTAATATTGTGTTTTCTATGGATTGCTTCATGCAAACGGCATAGAACTTCCAGGTTATAATCCTTATTGATTCTCTGATAGTAATTTGGCGATTTTCCGTAATCATTTTCTTCAATTTTTTGACATTGTCATCAGATGATGTTCTGGAACATCTAGGGTGCTCGTTCATCATCTTCAACTTCATGGCTCTCATGGAAACATTTGTACCACTTGTAAATGCTTGTTTTATTCATAGAAGAATCACCAAAAGCAACATTCAGCATTTCCAATGTGGTACTGCACTTTATTCCATTCTTAAAGCAAAATTTATTGCAAATATTTTGTTCCATTTTTTCACAAATTAAAAACCGCTGACCATACCAAAACACATGTAACCTTTTTGACAGCCAGCAATAAACTAAGCATCTAGTATGGCTACGAGTGTAAATACACATAAGGGATTGTAATAAAATATAAGGGGTGTAATATCAATGCAACAAAAAAAAATTACAACAATTGGACTTATACAGCTTGGAAAATTTTAAAACCATGCATATTTTTTTATCAATCCTTGTAAATATTATATGTGATACTATTGCATCCCATTATATACGTACAGGTTGATTCAGAAGGAAAAGGAAATAATTTGGCAACTGATTCTAGAGCTTGAAATAAGGAAAAAGTTCATATAATTATATGTGTGTAAACGCTTTATTATCAAGTTACGGCTGGTGAAAAATTTAGACCGGATTTCAGTTCCCATAGTGAAATGAGGTCATATTGAAATTTTTAAGGTGTTATAAGGAGGTTTCACAATATTCAGTGTAAAATTTTACGCTGGAAAAAAAAAATGTTTTGGGGATTTGAAAGGCAATAACTTTGTAAAATGTCTAATAAATGTGTAAATCTTGTTATCAAAACTTATAGAGAGTTTAAATCTGAGAAAATTTATGAAACAAAGTCTGTGAAAAAAAATCAATTTTTATTACTGAAAACAAAACAGAACAAAACTTAACAGAAAATGTGATGTGGACACCACATGACTTCCTTTTGCGCCTATTAAATTACATAAACACATTTTTTGCAATGTCATGGTAGTAATGAACTAAAAGATAAGAAATTTTTTCAATTTATTAAAGATCGGGCATGTATGCCTCAGTCTATGTGTTCTTGTAAGGGTCTATTCTTCAATCACTGTAGTCAATTTTAAATGCAAAAATGTAGTTTAATTTTTAATGTAGATAAAATTAGACAGAAATTCCAGAATAATTAAATAAAATTAAAACTAGAAAATCCAAAAATAATACAATTCTAAATTACAATTTTCAATTAATATTAAATAATCGGATGTTTCACCAAATCTATTAGATATGCACATATGTAATGATGCCTTTTAAATGAGATATATACGTTTTTAAAAGTACATAAAATTTTATTTCATGAATAACTTCTGATTTTTTTTTCATAACTTTTTTTATTGAATTATTATTTATTGTAAAACTTTTTTTTACAATCACAGGTTAATAATTACTAAATTAGTATATTTAAATTAAAACAAAAGTTAAAAAAAAAAAGGAGATGAAGTCTGATTCAAACTGATGTGACTTCCTTTGTAAGATCCAAGTAATTTATTAATTAAAATTTTATTTGGCTATAACTCTGGAATCAATGAAAATAAGTACCACTTATGATATATCATTGAAAAGCTCTCAATGAGGGCTTTTTTTGGACAATTTTGGTTCAGTTTATTGCAATCAAAAGGGGAGGTGCACTAGATGTTAGAACAGTTCTAAATCCAAAAATTTCAACATACTACTGCTAATCGTTCTTGAGTTATGTGAGATACTTATGTGCATACGTCATGCTGAAACTAGTCAAAGTGGATTCAGGGATGGTCAAAATGGATATTTCCATTGAAATATGAAAACCGAAATTTTTTGCAGTCGCAATACTTCCTTTACTTTGTACAAGGAAGTAAAAATGTTATGAATCTGTAAAAACAGCTGTTTGTAGTACAATAAATGTAGAAAATTATTATGTAAAATAAATTTACACTCGTGTTTCATCTTAACGTCAACCATTATGGTGATAAAAGGGAAAACATTCTTCAGGTGGTATAGATAACTCCTACAATGAGCACACGAAGAATTTCTACATGACTCAATATTCTATAAAGTACAGTATGGAGGACAGTCTTTGCTCATAGGCTGCATCTTTATCATGTTCAAAAAGTTCAACACCTCCAACTTGGTGATCATGTCAGACGACTAGTTTTTTCAGTGCGGTATGTGGGTTACCACTTAATTCCATTCATACTATTTTTGGACAAAGCTACTTTTTCCCTTGATGGCATAAACAACACATGGAATTCACATCGGTGGTGTGAAGGAAACCCACATCCTGTTGTTGAATCAAATTTCCAGCAAAGATTTTCAATGAACATTTGTTGTAGCATGATCGACAATCAGTTAATTGGTCCTTTCATATTAGAACAACATGACATGGGGAGAAATTATTAAACAATGAATTTCTTGTAGTGCTTGAAAATGTCTCATTGATGAAACAAATTAAGAAGAAAATATAAGAATGCTAGTGATGAAGAAAGTAAAAGGAACTATTGGCAATTAAGAAATGCTATAAACAGGAAGTGCAAACTGGTGACAAAAAAAAAAAAAAGAAACAAATTAAAATGTACTATCAACTTGACTCAGCACCAGTACATTTCATGAACGAAGTAAGGCAATTCGTAGATGAAACATTTACTGGTAAACGAATTGAACATAGAAGGCAGATAAGTTGGCCACATAGATCATCAGACATTACTCCCATACATTATTGCTTATGGGGATGGATGAAATGCAACGTAAACAAGCAGAAATTAGACCCACGTGATGAGCTGATCCTGTACATTGTCAATGCTACCGATATTGTCACATATGCATAGGCTTGTGCATAGGATAAGTGAAAATTGAATTCTTGTGAATGAAAAATGTCATGCCTGACCAGGATTCAAACCCAGGACCTCCAGATGAAAAACTGAGATGTTACCATCCCACCACAGAGATTGGCTACATTGGATAACATGACAAATACCGGAGATACTCTTCTGGGACCTGTTTTATTTGATTTTTCAAGTCAAAAAACATTAGAAACGATCAAGTTTACCCTTCATATTAACACCTTAAAAATTTCAGTATGACCTCCATAAAACACAGTAGATAAGTTAAAAATTTAACATGTTAATTTCCAATAATCAGTTTTTGTGGGATCCTGCATCTTCAGTTGGTATTGAATTGTATAACTACATTAAAACATAATTTACTGGACAACAAAATCTACTACATATACATTCATAGTAGATTTCAAAAAATGTTTAAACAGAAGCAATTTTGACAAATTATTATAATATAAAATCAATATATTTTAATATATTTATAAAATTCAAGCCCAACTGAAGATGCAGGATACGATGAAAATTGATTATTGAAATTAATAAGGTAAGTTTAACTTATTTATAATTATTGTGTTTTGGTAGTTTGTATTTCACATAATAAATTTTATTAACACAGTGGTTATGTTAATGAATTATTTGAATTTTCAAAAAAAAAATATTTTTATATATTTCATTTTTCCTATCAAAGTAAAAAAAAAAAATAATAATAATAGAAGAAAAGAAGAAAGTATGCTTTCATAAAAATATTGTTTAAAAATTGAGGCTTTACTTTAATTTAATTATATACCTATTTTTTTTATTACTTTAATAATGTTACAAGTAATAATTCATATGTAAATTTTTAAGAATTCCTTTTGTTTTTAAAAATGAAAAAATATTTTCAGTAGTAATTGTAATAATTTTTTATGAGAAATAATTTTTGTTATAAAAATCCAGTATCCTGGATTTGGATTATTATTTACTTCTGATATAATATCGCTGTTAAGTTCCTCATTGCCATACTTTGTTTTATTTTCCTCATTGCCATACTTGGTTTTATTTTTATCTCATTAGTGGCCAATCAGATCTTCCTAGTGTTCCTTCCTTTATTCAAAATTATTATTTTTCGCTTGTTTTATATAATTATGATTTTGGCAGTTAATTTTTTTTTGTGATTTTTTTTTTGTCTTTAGGTCAGAAATAATCAGCTTGTGATATTTTTGAATCAGGTTATTAGCCACTTTTGTTCTTTTAACTAAATGAAATGTATGCCATAAGTGAATAGTCATATCAATGAAACACTTGAAAATAACCTCCAGACAATGTATTACTAAACTTATGCAAAACTAATTACATTTAGTTTTTTGTGATTAAACAACACACAATTTCATAACCTAACAGTGCATGAGTGACACTTCAATTGTGTTAAGACATAGATTCTACTGAAAATGAAATTAACAAAATAAAGCAGCTGTCCAAACCCAAAAACATATATCCAGGACCAGGAAGGAGTTAACAGTTTTAATCCCAGCCATTTGTCAGATATAAGGTCTTAATCCTTAAGTTTTCTGAGAAATTTAAAAAAATTATTTTTGAATTTTATGTTTTTCAGGTGGGATGAAACATACACTATTTGAATTGTTATAAAGTACAGTTTATTTTAATATTTTATATGAATGTATGCACACACACACACACACACACACACACACACACACACACACACACACACACATACATACATATATATATATGTAATTTATTTTAAAAATTAAAATGCAGATGTAACAAAATGCTATTCATTTTCAGATCCTACAAATCAAAATAAGCAAACGGGTTTTTTTTAAAAAAAAATGGTTGTAGCTCTTTCATTTTCCTTTTATTATTCACCATTTTGTGTTTTTAACAAAACATTTATATTTCAAGGTCGAATTGAGGAATCATAATAATTAGTACAGAGTGGGGCAGTAAAACTGCACGTATGAACAAAGCTGTTCATACAAGGCATCTATGGTAGAGGAAGTAGGCAGTGACCTAGATGTTCTTCACATTTGGAAGATGTATCCATGTAACATTGGACTGGTAAATAGAGGTTTTGTTGTTAAAGTTTATTTAGAAAATGGCCAAATTTCCATACATGCACAACACAAATTCTGCCTACATTTTTATCTTCTGCCTCATGCTCCTGTTCCAAGCAGGAAAGCAATTTTCTGTTTGGGCTAACAACTTAAAAACAACAGGTCAGCCAACAAGAAGAAGAGGTGGTAGTGTAAGAACTGTTCGGACACTCAAGAATGTTGGGCTGTATGAGTAGTGATTACAAGGAAATCCTTGAAAATTTCCCAGGCAGAATGAGGATATTCAGTAAGTGGCCTCCACAATCACCAGACCTGAGCTCTTGTGATTACTTTTATGGGAATATCTCAAGTTGAAGATTTTTTAGGCTTGTCCAGCAACAAAAAAAAAAGAAAAGCGGATTGAAGAAGAAATTCATGCAATGGTGGTACTATGATATGTCAGTAAGAATTTCAGTATGAGACTCAGACAATGTGTACAAAAAGGTAGTCGCCACCTTACTGAAGTAATATTCAAAAAATGAATCGTTTATCTGCTTATATACTAATGTCCATTTGTGTTTTTAAGATTTGTTACAATATATGACTAAAAAATATGTTTCTGTCATTTCATAATGATGGACACAGATTTTTTAATGTTTTAATGAAACTTTTATCCTAGGCCTCATGATCAAAGAAGCCACAAGAATTTTGGAATTGGAAAAATAGTTATTGGAAATATCGAGGAAAATCGAAAGGACAGCATAAGAAGGGTTTTGTATGAAGAATATAATGGTGAGAGAGTCAAGATCAATTAAGGTGACCTCTGCTGAGGCAAGCTTTTTGTGAGGTAATCTTACAAAAATTGACCACTAATCTGCAATTTCTCACCACAGTAAAGGTCCGTGATTAACCTGGATTTAAGGGAAATAGAATCATCAGTTTTACTATAACTTTTGTTGGGCGCAAGAAAATCCTCATGACATTTTGAAGTACAGATTTCAGCAATCGCCTGCAGTAAATATTTGGGTTTGTATAATCATGGCTGTATTTCCTGCCCGTACAATTGACAGTTAGAATTATTATCATTTTGTAGAAATTTTCCTAATTATTTAGATAAATGTAGCTTAGGAATAACATTTGGTACATACAAGATGATAACTTACCAGATTTCAGTATCAATGTCCACCAGTTCTTGGATGATTACTGCCCTCAAAGGTGGATTTTTAACAGGGCCAGTTACTTAGCCATCAACATCACCTAATTTAAAACCAGTAAATTTCTATATTTAGGGTTACCTAAAAGTATGGCTTTCAGGACACCTGTGCTCAGTGTTAAAGATCAGCTGAGAATTGAAGAAGGTTATCAACATATCAGAGAATTACCAGGAATTTTTGAAAGTAAGACAGTTGTTAAATTGTTAGTATACTGCCACCAATGGATACTACTTTGAACTTTTGTTCTAGGGAAATTGAAAATAAAACTGTTATACAATTATTTATGTCTACTTAATGTTTATATTGTTTAAGTTCTGCTCAGTTTTAAGTAAATTTGCTGTTTATCTAATTGTGTAGAATTTATTAAATTTCACTGTTTTCAGATAATGATAAATATTTTTCATTCATTTATTATTAAGAGCATATCATGTAAATGCCAGAAAAATTTATCTTATTATTAATTAGTATTTTAATTAACTAGATTATTTTTTAATTATTTTGTATTTTTGCACCATTTTGTATAAACATTTGTACTAAATAATATGTTTCCTCAGTCTGATCTTGAGGTATAAATTTTTCTTTAAAAAAACGTAAAATTATGGTCAGAAGGAAAATGAAAGGGAAATTATCACTTTTATAATCTTTTGTTACATCTCAATGAAAATGAAGTAAATATTGCAATATATAAATTATGTTAATTTAGTACTGGCTGATTATTTTTAAGCAACTAGCCAAAAATCTATTAAATTATCTTTCAGTTTTTTTATTTTTATTGTTTTACTTTTACTGTTAGTGATAGCCTGGGGTTATATAGGTCTACAATATCACTGAACAGCTCATCTAAACTCTAAACCTAATGTACTCTCTACATCAGTTAGTCATCCATTTCACATTCAGATTAAAAATTGGGCCTTTTAAAATATAAAATTATTATTAGTTTATTCTTGTAAAAGAAAACAAAACTTTATAACATATTACAAATTTGTTTTATTGTTGTGGGATCATAACTTTATAAACATAGTGAATGATCCTATGTAGTTAAATAATGAGTCTAACTTTGACCTGAATTTTGTCATTTGTTTCACTTTTATCTACTGTTTTTAAAAATACTCAGTAGAATGTGTTAAAAAGTTTTAAATCATTCTAATTGAATTAAGGATTGAAATGGACAAGTTTTAAAATGTTACTGTATTACATCACTCTTGATAGATATTTTTTTTTAAAAAGTGGGAAGCTCTTATCAATATTAATTAATTTAATTTTCTCTATGTGTATAAGTTATGTTTGGAACTATTAATTTTAGTTTGTTTTTTTTTTTGTACAGATTTCAACAGGTCTCAACCGTATGTTGTTACTGGCAGCGTCGACCAAACGGTTAAAGTATGGGAATGTCGCTAATAATTTTAATTATAATTATAATGATGATCATGTTAAAATAATAACAGTGCATTGTTATTATTAGTAATAATTTTAAATTTAATTCAGTGCTATTAAATTAAAAATTACTATTAATAATAATGTATATGTGTATATATATATATATATATACACATGCTTAATGGTTTTTTGCGATTACGATTAAATTAACTTCTAAAAATTTGGTATTGTAAAAAAATTAATAAATTATCTATTTATAAATATATACATATAATCTGTATACACATGAATATTTCTAATATGCAGTAATAAATTATTGTGTTAAGATACTTATTCATTGAAAAAGTATATGGAAGGTTTCATAAATTGTTAGCTTTCTTTTAAAATATTGAATATTTCTCATGGTTTTTTTTTGCATTTTTTTTTTAACAGCTCAAAGACAAAGGGTAGTAACTTTTTTTTTTACTGTAGCATATTCTAATCTTGATTTTATAAATATCCAAGTTATTTTCTTTTTCTTACATAGCTTACTCTGTTATTTCTCAGTATGATTGTTATTGCAATTCTTTCTTATTGAAAGTGGTGCACTCATACGTATCATTTTGTTACAGCTATATTTGTTTTACCAACATTTTCCATGATCCACATAATGAAAGGAATATTTCTGTTGAGATTTTTATATTATTATAATTAAGAATTATTTTTATAATATTATTAAGAATAGTGCCGCATTAATGGACCGATTGTTGCTGTTAAATTTCAAAACTTAAGTAATGTAATGGGTAAGATCAGTAAAGTTTTTGAACAGTAAATTGATATTTGCTGCTAGTACATTTTGTTGTGTGAAAAATATTCAGGTATAAATTAGAATATTTAGTCACATTAACTAAAAATATGTGAGCAAAAGTGGATGTAGTAGAAAGCTTTTAAAGGAAGAATAATGTTTTAAATCGTATTGATAAAAAGCCTTGCATCTTATACTTGAGATTCTTTGACCAAGTATCATTCCCTCTTCATTTTGAAACTAGTCATTTAGGACATAGCAACAGTGAAAAGCATTTTTTATGCTCCTCCATAGTATTAAAATAATTACTAATTTATTATTTTTTTTAATTCTTACAAGAGTTGGAAAATAAAACATTTGGGTACATTGTTGTAAATGTTCTTTACAAATGTACTTTCTACCAAAATATTATTGATATATTTTAATAGATCATCCACTATAAACATGGAATATACATTTGATAGAAAGCGAGTCCTTGATATGAACATAAAAATACCTTTTCAATATTTTTCTCCAATTCTGTTATGTCATTAACATTATTATTTTTATTTATCTGTTAATTTTTTTTTTTTTTTGGTTGGTCGATGTATTTCTCATAAAACAAAAGCTGAATAAAAAGAAAATGTTAGTATTCCTCGGTTTTGCTTAGCTTAAAATCAGGTAATACAGATGTTTCATATGATTATTCATTTTAATTTTCCACCTGATTAGTATAAACATTGTAAATTTTTTTATAAAAATTATGAGAATTATTGATTAGTTTTTGAAGTAAACATTATGAAATTGTCCATTTATTCAATAACCCTTTATTACATAATATAATTACATTATGATCGCTTATTTTTCCTTTCATTTATTAATTTATTGATTTTTTTTCCTTGCTCTATTTACTTATGTAAATGAATAAATATTATTTTAAAATTAACAAATTTTATTAATTAGTTAGTATTGAAAAATGTTTACTTTGTATAATAATGAGAAACAATTTTCAATTTATTTTTTTTTATTTAGTTTTATTGTAGTTATTGTTCGTCAGTTGAGAGAGAAGAAAATTATAAATAAAATGATTGCTGTTGCTTTTTTTTGTAATTTTTCTCTGGTATATATTTTCATTAAAAAGAAATGAAAAGTTAGTAGAAAAATTACTTTTAAAATAAAAGAAAATAGTAAATACGTGATAATTACAGTTAAATTATTCTTGCACAGTTTGTACATTTATAATAATTACTATATTAATTATGATAATAAAGATAATAATGGAGATAAAAATTTAATAAAATATGTAATTTTTTATTATTACTTATTATAGTAATTATTATTATTGTGTAAAAGCTTTTATTATATTTATTTTTGTTAATTGTGGTTTTTATAAATTATATATTATATAAATATATTTATTTATTTTTTGTGTTAAATTTTAATCACCTGTTTTTATTATTAGTGTAATAAAAGTAATTATAGATCTACTGTAATGTTATGTTACACCAGATCAAAAGGTGAAAATCTTTTTGAATGAATTGTCCCTTGATATCTGATATGTTTCTGTTTTGTCTTGACTGACTAACTTGTAAAATTTCATTGAAGTAATATTTTATGAAATCATAATTTTTAATAATACCGTCATTGATATATGTTCATTGCTACTACACTGATATCAGCTGAAAATAAATTTTGGCATTTTTCCCCTCATAAGAGGTTTAGGCAAACTGTAAAATATATAATAGCCATTTATAACATTTCATAAATAAATAAATAAATAATGATTTTAACTCAATTTCATTAAAATAATCATTGCCAGTAAAGCCAAAAAAAAAGTAGGAATATATTTTTTGTCCTATTTTGAATCATTTTTTGTGGTTTATTTAAGATAAGTATTAAAATATTTGTCCTTGATTATAATATATCTAAATATAAATTTCTAATTGTGAACGATATCAAAATCATTAAAAATTTTATTAATTAAAATTTAAAAAAATAATAAACAGAAACCCTGATTTGGATATTAAATTTTAAAAATAATTTTCAGATAATCTCAGTGAACAGAATATGGATAAAACAGAGTTTTACCTTTTATAAAAAAAAAATTGTTTCCGAAATATAATCTGATTATATTTAAAATTGATCTGATATAAATAATAGTAACAAACATCTTCTGATTTTCTTTTTTCAGTAAAAAAAAATATTATTGGTTTATTTGTAATTAAATTGTTATTAATTTTCATCAATTAGATATTATTATTTATGAATTTAATTAAAGATTTTTTAAATTATTTTACTATATGTTGATTATAACATGTTTGATTATTATTTCTGATGTAAATATAATTATTATATACATGTCTGGAACATTAATTATTAATAAATAATAATTGTTTTATTATGATTATTATTATAATGTATCTTTAATTAAATGCATAAAATGAAAATTAAATACATAAATTCTTATGCTTCATTTTGTGTGTGTTTCTGGTTATTTTAATTTTAATATATCCTTGTATATTCAGTTCGTAATAAATGATGCTTATTTATAGGAGATTTAAAATTGGTTATTTGTAATCTGTAAAAATCTTCTGTCTGAGTAGTTCCCAATGAAACTGTTTTACAGGAGATTGATAATTTTTCTTATTGTTTTGGAAAATTTTGTTGTTTTTTTTATTAAGTATCTTACTATAGAAAGTTTCCTGCCTCTAGTAATTAAAAGTAAACAAATAGCGCAACTTCCTCCCAATCAAGAAATGACAATCCTAGTATAATTTCTGAATCACCAGCTTGTAAAATTTTTTGCCTTCTACTACTAAGACAGGGTATCCCATATAAAACACTACTTATCTATCAGCATTGTGTAAAATTTGAATTTACTATCCTACTCCCCCACATTTTACTATGAACTTCTCCAACGTCTGATTATCATGCCAATGCAATGGACTATTACTGATAGCCATAACAAACAGATTAGAACGCTCAGGAAATTGTTAGAGAAAGAATGGTGTTTTCACTAGAGGAATATATTCTTATTATTGAGTCATATTTCAGTATGCAATCAGTGATTGCAGTGCAAGAGTCTTTTTGCAAGTCAATTATTTTTGTAAGAACCAAGATAGACCATAAGTCATCAGTATGGAGGTCAGTGACTAAATTCTAAGAATCAGGTTCTGTTAATGTCAAGGAACGGAAGGTTCCTTGACTGTTGAATGTGGACACAGTCAACTGAAATTAGTTTTCTCAAATCAACCATTCTTTAAGGGCAAAAAAGTTAACCTGCAACCATATTGAATTAAAACAATTCATCAAATTGTTGATCTGAACAAAGTAACCGTTGACAAACAGTATATTGTCATTGGTTTCATTAACTTGTGCGTGAAAGAGTTCATGTTATGGATTTGGTATTTTTCTTTGACAAGGCATGATTCCATTTGGACAGTTACGTAAATGGTCAAAACAGTAAGATTTGGAGAGCAGAAAATCCCCATGTGTATCATGAAAATCCATCATACCTCTAGAAGTTGGGCGTCTGGTGTGCAGTATCGAGAAAAAAATTTATTAGTCTTATTTTATTCGAATACACAAATACAGAACCATATCAGAGTACTGTTGCAATTCATAGCTTTCTTGGAAGAGAAGCTCGATACTGTTGGTTGCAACATGATCACCCATCATCACACTATATAAATTCAACAATTACTTTCATTAACAAATTCTTTGATGATCACATCATTGGTTGTGGCTTATGGCCACCAAGATCTCCAGATTTGACACCACCAGGTGTTTCCTTTAGGGTTATTTCAAATAAAGAAATATCCTATAGCAACAAACCATGAACACAAGAACAAATGAAGGTCAATATCAAAGAGCTGTATTAAACATTTAGTAAAAAAACGGAAAACAATTAAAAGGGTGGAAGCCATGTTTTTTGTATTTCAGGATGATGACTGCCACCTTCACGGTTTATTGTAGTATTTAAGGTGTTGTAAAATTGAATAATTTACTCATGTCTCTTAAGTATAGTTACTGATAATGCTGTGATCGATGACTTGAGCTTTATATGGTATACTTAATCAGTGGCAGCTCATAGCTAAAGTTAGTCGGGTGCTGCTCCAGAAATTTTTCTTCTGGGCCATTTCAAGGCCATGATTAAAGTTTACTGTAAAGTAAAAGAACAAAACAAAATGAATAAAATAAAATAACTGGAAGCATGATAATAATCTAATTCTACACTTCACATTCAAGAATATGGTGCATGGTTTTTAAGCACATTGTGCTTAAAAACCTTATTCTGTTTAACCGAATAAATAATAAAATATCAATACAGATATTTTTTGTATTATTAGACAATAACTTAATAAAAATGTCCATTTAAAAACACTACAGTCTAATGGTGCTTAATTTAAATTTCTATATACACAGAAACAAATACATAATTAATTTTTACTATTTAATTATCTTCTCTTTCACCCTTCCAGCATATTTTTGGACAGATTTGGCAATCCAAGAACCCTTGCTTTCCGCCACTGAAAAAACAACTATTATTATTGAACTATTATTCATATTACTACCACTAGCTAAAGTAGAAAAGGGAACAAATCAAGGAACGTTTCATACACATGGAATAAAAAAAAACTACCTTCCCCTGGCACGCCAGGGTCAGCACTGCGGAAACGACAGTGCTTTTCTCTCTCACATGCAGCTTCCTATGTGCACATGCACACAATAGCCAAACATCACGCTGCTGGAACTGTGAAGCGCACAGTTCCATACAAAAATTTTTGTATTTTCATAAACTGGGGGATGGCTACTGTACTTACATTAAGCTTAAGGATTGTATAAAGAAAAAAGGACTCATTATATTAAATGTTTTTGATAATATCAAGTGGAAATAGGGAGTGCTGCAGTTCCACACAAGCTGCCACTGCACGTAATGTTATATAATAATTGGTTTCAGTTGTGCTGAATTAAGGCATTCCAAGAACTTTGTTCCCATAAAAAATTTTCTTTTAAAAGTGTAAAACTAACAAGACTGTGAACGTACAGAATTTAAATGTATAATATAAACAGAATCTCAATCGATTAGAGCTTTTAAATAAAGTTAATCGAAGTTAGTCTTGTTTAAAGATCTTGAATTTGTTCATTAAATTTCATTTACAGTGAACCTTCATGACTCGTTTGTATTTCATAATAAGTAAACTTCAAATTTAAAAAAAATATAATTAACCTGTTCGTTATAATATTTTTTTTTTATCAATATGAAAATTGTGTATATTGGATTTAGGAGTTGTAATAAAGAGAGAACTGTTAAAAGAAATCGATTGATAATTCACAAAAACAAGCATCATGCTCGTGTGATTATTCTGACTAGAAATCCAGACGCTTATTCTGCCTTCAGGCATAGATCGTGTAAATTTACTTTGTCATTAAACCAAGTGTATTTTTGGTGAAGCCCAAAAATTATTTTTCTCCATTTAGGTAATATCATTGTTATTAATATTTATTAATGAAAATACTTCATACACTGTAACAAATTACTATTTTACTGCTGTATTTCTTTGCTGTGATAGTAGTTTAATTCATTCATTTTTTTTAAAAATGGTTATGCATGTATATAATTTATAATTTAGATTTGAATTTCCACTTATAGCTTGTAATTATTATCATAAATTAGGTGATAGGGTGAGTAACAACTTTCTAAGAGTTGTCATGGTTCTATACAACCTTCGATCTTTACTTTTAATTTATATTTATTTGTTAGTTCTACATTGAATACTATTATTAACATTAGTAATATTAATTAAAAATCAAAGTTGAAAAACTTTCAGTAGATGAATCAGTTCTATTACTCATAGTAAACGGTTCATTTGTAAGTAAATTTTTAGTCTATAATCATATTAACTATAATCATATTAGTCTATAATCATATTAAGTGCTTTATCACTAAATTTTTTGACAGAAAATACTTAACACCATATTCTGAAATTTATGAATTGCTCATATCTGGATTTTCTGTCAACTACTTTAATGTTCTTTATCAACAGTCTACAATTTTATGCAGTCTGCTTATCCTTTCCCCCTCCCTTTGTTGAACAATATAGATTATTTTTGTCATTCTATGAAGAAAGAATCTTATTTATTTATTACATGTTTAAATTTATAAATATGTTAAAAATATTATTTTTATTCTCAAAAATCTAGTGAAATGTCAGAAAAATTTCAAAATTCCGTGGAATAAAAACTAAAAGTTCCTTTGTACAAAGTAATGTTAAACCTTAGCAAAGACCTAGGAACCTTAAACCTAGAACTGCTAATTCAAACCTAAAATGAAACTTGGATGCTTTATAATGCAGGCCCCACTTTTATACTTTACATTTGGTGATACAAAATTATTATTATTATACAAAACTGAAGAATTTATTTTTAGTTATATGCATTTTGGGTGGCTAATATTGCTAGTTTAGCTCGCAAGTCTGGCCAGTGTGGATGTGCTTTTGGATGCTCTAATTAGTTATTTTTTTGTTTTGTAGGTTATTAGTTATTTAGGTTCTTGTTTTATTTGTTTACTGTTAGGTGTTTATAGTTTATGTTAGTTATTAGTTTTTGTTGTGTTTTGTGTTACTTTTAGTTAAGTTTTGTTGTAACCAAGATTGCCTAGGCTGTCTTGGTTATTTTGGGTTTTGTTAGTAATAATTTTAGGGTTGTTTTTATAGTTTTGTAATGGTTTATCAGTTTGTTTTGTTACAGTTTTAGTTTTTGGGTTTTATAAATATATATTTTATTACTATCTTTTTGTTTATTGTAGCAACCACCTGACAACATCTTGGCCATATTGCCATTTTGATTGGCTGATTATCTTGTTTAATTTTTTTAGGAAGGATTGGCTGTTAGGTTTGTTTTCATATCTTGTTACTGGTAGATCTTTATTCAGTTGATTATATTTATTTAGAGTAGTTCAAGGTGTGGCTATTAAATAACAAGACTAATGCTGCTGCAGAACTGTGTGTGCACCAAATTTATATGACCAACAGCTGTGTATGATGAAGCCTTCTCTTTCAATTGTTGCCACTCCATTTTCTGTAGGCATATTAGTCTGGCCGTGGCCTTTATTTGGATAACATATGGTTTTTGTTTTGCTGAAAAAATGATACTTGTTTTATTAGAGCAAAGAATTGTTGTGAAATTCCATATGAAACTTGAAAAAACCGCTACTGAATCTTATATTTTATTAAAAAAAGTATATGGCAGTGATTGTTTATCATGTACAAGGGTTTTTGAGTGGTTTGAGCATTTCCAAGATAGCCGAGAAGATGTTGAAGATGATCAAAATTCAAAGTGATTGTTTTTTTCAATATTCATGGGATTGTGTACCTTCACTGGTTCCTGAAGGTCAAATTATTAATCAGCATTACTACCTTGAGGTCCTTGCTCAACTTTGTGAAAAAATTAGAAAAAAAATGACGTGAATTGTGGAAGAAGAGTCATGGGTTCTTCATCAGGATAACACACCGCATTGTCTGTCAAGATGTTTCTAGCTAAGTATAACATTACAGTGTTACATCATTCACCTGACCTGGCACCATGCGACTTTTATCTGTTCTCCAAGGTCAAATCTGCATTAAAAGGAACAAGATTTCAGACCATTCAAGCTGTGGATGAAAAAGTGGCACGTGTAATGAAAGAGCTCACAGAAAAAAATTCCAGCACTGTTTTGAACAATGGAAAAGTCGCATGGAGCATTGTAGGGTTAGAGGAGGGGTGAATATTGGAGGGGATAACTAAATATGCAAATTTAAAATCAAATATTTTACAGCATTAGTCTTGTTATTTAATAGCCACACTTCATTGAATTGGACGAGGGACCGTGTTCACCTGGCTATTTGTGGCAAAAAGCCACCCAGATGGAAAAGATGCAAAAGGCGAAGGAATTGAAAATACAAGCAGAGCATAATAGGCAATGCAGGTGAATGAAGACAGAAATGAGGCAAAAGGAGAAAGAGGAAAGAAAAGGAAGAGAGATATGCACAGAGTCCTGATGTAGATGCAGAACTACAATTAATGGAGGAAATATTCGGTCCTACAAACAAGCCAGTCTAAACATGTTGCACCACCGATGAAAACCAGAAAGGTTGAAGTAGCAGTCATAAAAGATCTGAAAGCATGATTGTCGTCATATGATGTAACTGTGGAAGACATGGTGACAGAGGCAATTAGTGACTCAAAGAACATTAGGGAGGGGAGTGTGATGTATATATTGACACAAATGAGGAAGCTACGATTTTTACACCTTTTAACAGCCAAGCATGTTGATAGACTACAGGGGTGCATAGAGGGTTTCAGGGCTGGTATGGGACAGTGACAATTACTGAAATGATGGTGACAAAGAGGACAGCAGCAGAAGTTGTGAAGCTCAGAAACCCAAGGTGATATTGATTGACAAAACAGAAGGTGTCACCTACTCTTCCTGTAAGGGTGAGGTGGTGAAGAGCATGGAAGCCAGGATAAAAGGACTGAAGATAGTGTTTGGGATAACCTGAAAGTGTACGAAAATGATAGTGAAACTGAGAAAGGAATCTGAAATAATGAAACAATAAATAAGTAAATATCCCATCACGACTGTCACCACAAAGGTCTTGAGGCCATGGATGATTGTGTACAATGTTCCACAAGATATCGGTGAGAAGGGGTTTGTTGACGCATTGAGAGTTCAAAATACAGATAAGTCTGTGGAAGAATTTTCAAGTCTTTTTAAGGTGGTATTCTAGGCTGGCAACAGATAATCTAATGTAGTGCATTAAGTAGTTGAATGTGAGAAGCAATTGCAAGCGAAATTACTAGAAACCGGTAGATTGTTTATAGACTATCAGTAATGTAAAATTAAAGATTATATAAATATCGCTGTTTTCAATGTCAGGGCCTTGGCCATGTAGCCAGGGTTTGCAAGAAGGAACTTTGTTCCCTCTGTGGCAAGGATGGGCATCTGGTGAAGGATTGTCAGGTTAGATAGGACAGTGGTCCTCTGCTCAGAAGCTGGCGAATCATTAATGTTCCAAGGAATACCCTGCGTACAAACATGTGCAGGAACTTTTGAGCGGCAGAATCTATATATAGGTGGTTAGTAGGGTTAAATGTTTTCCTGGCTTTCAGGTAGGTTTCGTTTTGTTGATTTATCCTTTGTGTTTTGTTTGTTAAGTTTTCAGTTTTATGTTTTACGAATTATTATATGTTCGATGCTTTGATTATGCTGTAATATTTGTTATTTTGTTTTGCTTAGGTTTTAAAGTTATGATTAGTTGATTTTAATGATAGGAGTTAGTGTAGATTTCTTATGTTGTTTATTCTCTTTTTGGTTAGTTTAATTTTATGTTTTATTGTTTTGTTATAAGTTTATTGTAGCTAAGTTTTTAGTTATTTGTAGGTTTTTGTTAGTTTGCGAGTGTTGTGAAACGTTAAAGTGTTGTGGTAGTGTCTATGACAGTCGAGCAGTTGCCGGGTGGGACGTACACTCCCACTGGTCGGGGTCCTGCCCTAGTGTACGTTCTGCTGTTCGTACAATGCCATCATGAACCACTCTTGAGGTGAGTGCCTGAGGCCGAATTTGGATCCTAGCGTAATCGTTGGCACTCTGTATTAGCTTCTTGTGCCTCCCGCACCTGTTGAAATAGGGAATTGGTTCTTTTGACAACAGATCTGGTAGTTCATTCATCTGGCCATCCTGACCTCGTAGGGGAAGACATCCGCCATCTGATGGTTACGGACGTCATGCCATCCCCTGTTCCTAACCCTGATGGACTTTAGTGGAGGTCATCTTCAAAACCTCAACAAAAGGCATCTTTCACCCTTGATGTTGCCTAAGTGAGGATGTCACCAATGTGAATGCCACGTGTAACATTCCCATTGGTGTACTACTACCTAAAGAACACGTTGAAAACAGAACACATCTTGTCATAGCCTTGAACAAGATTGATCTGATAACTGAAGGAACTGACCTTTACCCGATGTTGGATATATAAGGTGAGTTCAACATGCAACTTCATTGAAGTTAACGAAAACAATACTCTAATAATAAAACAAAAAAATTAAATCAGAAAAACGTTAACAAAAACTTAGATCCTAAAACAAATCTAAAACACTGTTAACCCAGGCATAACCCTAGACCTCTTCCACAGTCCTCCCTTTGCCAAGTAGGCAATAAAATTTTCCACAATTGCTCATTTGGCCTGGTTCCTCCAATTCGCTTGGAAATCCAACGTTGACTCGATAATATCGAGTTGACAAATAGTCTCTGTGCACATTAACTTGTACTTTGCACAGTCATACAACACATGGAAAGCATGATCCAGTTGTCCACACTGTGGACACATACCAGAATCTACCAGATCAAATTGCTGCAATCTGTCCCTGAAGGCAACATGCCCAGAAAGAAATTGCATCACATACTTGTTGGAGTTCATCCAAGAGGAGCTCTGCAAACTAACAACATCTGGAAAGAGATCGTGCTAATAATGCCCAGCCTATGTCTCATCCCATCTGGCCTCCCATAAGACATTGCCATATCACTCTATCTCCTGAATCTTCTCTGAAGTCAAGATAATGCTGTTGCCTGAGAGGCAACAGCGTTATGTTGCCGCTCAGACGCAATTAAGTTTATTGGTTTCATGCCAGCAATCACCAAGATCGCCTCCTGTTACTGTTAAAAGTATATGACGTTGAACCTGTAACAGTATATACCAATAGGTTTTGCATTCTCCCGGCCAGGACAGTGCTCTAATGTAAACTTGAAACTGTGAACCAATAAGGCCCAACAAGCTTATTTTATTTTTTACTTTGTGGCCTGCATTAGCCATTTCAAAGCCTTGTTTGTCCTGAGGATGAAAGTTTGGTCTCTGAGGTATGGATGGTAGCGTTTGCCCACACCGTGGTGAGACATTCAAGCTCATTGGAATGATATTTCTTCTCTGCCTTTGAAAGCTTTGTGCTGGCATAAGAGATGACTCTTTGCTCCCCATTTTTTACTTGCATTTTCTTTTTATCAAAAGAATACCCTTTTGCTGTAAGAACACAACAGCAGTCTCCTCAGTACTTTGTATTTTCATATTGAGTTTCACAATTTGTCATGAAGTATACTGCACCAATCAAATATGATGCATAAGTAAATGCAAATAGAATGACAAGCAGGAAAGAACATTACCGAGTCATGAATATTATAACCAATTAAATAAGTAAATTTTATCTTCTTGTCATTTTATCATTTTCTTATTTCATTTAAGTTTACAAGTCTATTTTAAAAAAGTTAATAGTTTAAATGATTGTGGGTGTACTAAATGGAAAAATTTTATTTGTGCCGGTATAGTAGAGAAGCACCAAAACTTTCTTATCATGAAAATTCATCTGATATGGAGCATCTTGGGCAGGTTAGCCATAATGTTGATGTGTATGTTAATACATACACATCAACATTATGGCTGACATACACCAATGTGTGTGTCGGATTTATATAAATTTATTGTTAGAATAGTAACTTCTGTTTAATTATATTCATAAGCAATTCGTTACCAAAAAAGCATGCAATGAATGCTATCAACATTCTTAACTTTGGTCATCATATCTTACTTCACCCCCTTCAGTTTTCAAGATGCTTCTCTCTTGAGAAATACCACAAATCTCAGAACTACCAGATTACAGATTGCAGATAATACAATCAGGGCTTAGCAGATGGCAGATGATCTGATAAATCCTACCAGAATTTGAGTCATGTTTTTCTGTACACCTTACTGTAGTTATGCAAATAAACCTAAAATGGTTTGTTAAAACTATACTGTAATAACATGAAATCACTGAATTTTAGGATTAGATAATGATTTAGAGTTGGATCATAAATCCTAGAGAACCAATCTTTTTTTACCATCTTACAGAAGTAAGGCCTATCACACTTCGCTATAATAATATAGTAATTTGATATGATTGATTAAATTTTTATGCTTGATTTACTTTTATTATGTTCATGAAATCACAGAAACATCAAGAAATGTTATTATCTTAGTGGAATCTTGTACAGTAGCCCCCACAACAGCAAGCTTGGATGATCAGCCCACAAGTCACTGCATGTTCTCTGAAACATTGGCACACTGTGATTAGTCATTTCTTAGCAGCATAAACATGATGCTCTTTTGCTTTTCAATGTATATAAAGTTCAGATCTGTGGTTATAACTGTGCATGTGTCATGTATTTTGTTACATAGTCAATTAACGTAAGATATGATACTTTTTAAAAAGTTTTTATTGTGGTTTATGGTTCAAACATTTAAGTTTGAACAATGAATTTAAGTTTGTTGTGAAAGATGAAAAAACTTCAAAGACAGATGTGTGAAATTGTAAACATGTATGATTTCATGAAGATAGAATCATTAGCTAGGAAAATTAAAAAATCTGATATGTGGACATCACATGACTTTCTTGTATGCCTTTTAAATTAGATATACACATTTTTTGCTGCACTTCTTTTTAAACTAATTTCATTTAAAAGTGAGATACAATCCTCCAATTCAGCTGCACAATTGCATTGTGGTGTCCGTATTACCATTTTATATTAGTTTATATATTACTTTTTTGTTTCATGTCCCTCAAGTAGTTATGTGGTGTAAGTGAGAACATGTTGAATCCGTAACCATACACACATCAGTTTGAATCTGACTTCATATACATATATTTTTTTAACATAAAATATTTATACAATTATTAATTAAGCACTCTTACCTGAAATATTAGGATAGAGTAAAAGTGACCTTTATTACTCTTTAAATAAATGTAAGTCTTACGTGTATCTAATAATATGTTTTTTAAACTATTATGATGTAACCATCAACAAAATGAAAACAAAAACGAATAAACAGATGTTTCACCAAATCTGATGCGGACACTACATAACTTGTTCTCCTATAAAATTACATATATACATTTTTTTAAATGAAAAGTACATAAAATCTTATTTCATTAATATATTTTGCCATATTTTTTTTATTGTTATTGAATTATTATTTATTGTAAAACATTTTTTACAATCGGTGGGCTATTAATAAATCAATATATTTAAATTTATTAAAAAATGTTAAAAAAAGGGAGATGAAGTCTGATTCAAACTGATGTTCCTTCCTCTTATAAGATCCAAATATTTCATTAATTAAAACAAATATTTATATTTCATTTGGCTATAACTCTGGAACCAATGAAAATAAGTATCACTTATGATATATTGTTGAAAAGCTCTCAATGAGGGCTTATTACTGCAGTTGAGAAAAAGTCCAAAATTCAGATTTCTTTTTTGATTTTGGCTTTTTTGTACACTTTTGGTTCAGTCAATTGCAATCAAAAGAGGGAAGTGCACAACTAGATGATACAAAATTTTAGTCGTAGTATGTTGAAATCCAAAATTTCAACATACTACGACTAATCATTTTTGAGTTATGCGAGGTACATACATACAGACATCATGCCGAAACTAGTCAAAATGGATTCAGGACTGGTCAAAATGGATATTTCTGTTGAAATCTGAAAACCGAAATTTTTCCCAATCACAATACTTCCTTTACTTCGTACAAGGAAGTAAAAAAGACAAGCATTTATTTGTTATAAAGATGTGTGAGGAGAGAACTGCAGCTATTTGCATATCCAGAACTAGGGTTTAAAGCCTAAGAATAGAAAAAATAAAATTTCTTCAATCCATGGGGCCAGAATGTTCATTCATCACCACGAAAAGTATTTTTTTAGTATTGAGAACTGCTCAATACTAAATTGAGTATTTGGTTTTTAATATGCTAAACACAATTATATAAAGCAAAATAGTAGAAATTAATAAGATTTTCAAATATCCTCACCATAAACCATGTAATTAAATATAAAATTACTAGAAGTCATCTACCATCAAACAATTATCATTTGTACCAACCAATTTTGTGATAAAAATATTCAATAAATTAGAAGTTATTAATGTAAGTGTACAATGGATTAGAAATAAATCAATATAATAAGTCAAGGATTAGAGATATTTTTATAATTTGGGTGTGATAAGAACAAACTTAAGACTATGTTTTGTCACATTGGGCAATAAATTAAAAAAATGCCTGTAGAAAAATTTTAAAAAATAATATTTTTAATGATATTAATAAAAAATCTATTTTTTATCTGACATTAAATTGGATGTAGGAATAAACTTACTAAATCAATTCTGTTGGAGGCATGTAGCCAATGGTTAAGCATTCTGTGAAGCAAGTTTGATTTATACAATATATATTCAGCCTCTAGTTCAAACTCCAGACCACCAGATCATAAGGCAGTCTTTAATTAAATCTAGCCATTAGAACACTGTGGTAATATAACTGTTTAGTTATTACTGAAGTTGCTTTAGTAACTATACATCAAACTATGTCTTACAACTGTTTATTTATGATGATAATCGGTATTTAATTCTCTCAGTTGAGTAATAATGAATGACTACACATTTATTTTTTCTTAATTCAGAACTCGATGGCCACTGCTACACATCACCCCCTCAGTGACAATCTCTTAACAGAATGGTAGTATCTCTTTGGCTTTCATCTGAAAGATCCTGGATTTGAATCCTAGTCAGGCTGGTTATTTTCACATTCATAAATTCCTGTAACTGGAGATTAGCCCGTAGTTTATAAAAGAAAATAAACACAAAAAAATTTATTATAATGTTTATTGAAGTGAAAACTTCTTTAGGTGCGTTGTGTCAGAATTTTTTCTACATATGAAGTACATGGGAAAAAAAATCGCTGACTCGTTATCAAAATCTGTAACATAACGCAAGACGCTAAGCATATATATATATATATATATATGAAAGAGAAAAAGGCATAGAGCTAGAATATATATACACATATAGAGAATAATACGTAGTAGCAGAGGATAGGAGGTGGGAGAAAAAACTGCTGGTGATACACAATAATTCTCCCTCTCTATCTCTCTCTTTCAATATACATGTGTATACGTATAGATTAGTATATGGTAAAGATAGACTGTGAATTATAGTTAGCCATACCATGTTGCTTCTCGGTTGTGCTTGTATATATATATATATATATATACATTGGAATGTTTGTTTATAATATTTTATATATATTAAGAGTTTGTTTATATGAAATATTTCAATTTGTATTCATAATAAATAAAAAAATGCTTAAATTCAGCGTAAATGTAACATATTATAATATTTGTAAAGAATACTGGATAAGAAAGAGTACATCAAAAATGTATTTCATGTTTTTATTTTTTTTTATATAACGTGTGCACGTGACACTTACATTCAAAAAGCATATGCGGCATAATACGTATTTTATATATATATAAAATTATATAACAATGTCAAATGATAAAAATATAAGTACTACAAGATATGGCACAACAATAGATGCAGTATTTACAAGATATTTGGATAAATTTCATTCGAGAGTATTTATTTCATACTTCAGTTACCACAAACCAATTCTTTCATTTTTAGAACATGATGATAATACAAATAATGTAAACATTTTAGAAATAGAATAAAATGTATCATTGTTAACCATAGTACATACACATCATTATTAACATGTAAATATTTTATTATTGTTACCAATAATTAATCTATAAAATTAATTTAAATGTTATTGATAATATTTTTCAATTCAATATACAATCATTTAAATATATGTTTTAATATAATTAGCACAAGTTAGAAATAGTAATATAATTAAATATAATTATAAACCACAAATCGTTATTCATTATTTGAAGTTTTCACTTCTGTTGGCCAGTCCTGTGACTGCTATTTTTTTTATTTGTGGTACATTTTACTCTGTAATATCTATGCAAGTTCTACGGTTGTGAAATAGATGAAATTTGTTTATGGTGAACAAATTAATGCCTGTATTACTAGTGTCAGTTGTTGACATCAATTCATTCAAAACAATGAAATTTTATCACTGTCCGGTAGTGTTTACATTTGGAATGTTGTGGGAAGTAATCTTCAAAAAATTAAAGATGTTAAGTTTATAACATCAGAAGCATGTTCATAGAATCTCTTTTTTATTAAATAATTTTAATAAGTCTGTCTTTGAAATCTTCCAAAGTCTGACAACAGATGCTGCATTTATCTATTGGGTTAGTTGTTACCGTTAATGGTTAATGACCTTACCACTAAAACGAATCTTGAGAAGAACCCATTGCAATAAATATTGATAATAGTTATGTTGTTATATTCAGTATAAAAAAACATCTTTGTTTAAATGGGATGAAAATTTCTTACAAGTGGATCTCTTTTATGTGGCAAAGAATGCTTAAGATGGCATTTTAAAAGTTATGAATAAATTACTTATATTAATAAATTTGCCTTTAGTTTGTGTTTTTATATTAATTTCAATGCTTAAGAGAATTACTTATTAAGAGAAGATATTAAGAGAGATATTAAGAGAATTACAGCCAAAGAGAATTACTTTTTTTTACTGCAGTTGCCAAAAACCCAACAGAGCTTTTTATTAAGGCTGAGCAATTAAAAAAAAAATTAAAAACAATTTTTTTAATTTCTAGTGTATATGACATTTTGAAAAAGATCATTATTGAGGTATTCATTTCTATGGCTTTGATCTGGGACAGAGTTCAGCAAATAAGGTTTTTCTGAAACATTTTACTGAAAAAATGTTTTGCGTAAATTCACGCAAATCGGCCATTTATTCTTTTGCATGATATTAATTTTGTATTACTCATACGCTGATTTTTTTTGTGTAAAATCTGCCTACTGTTAAAATTCTAACCTTTCTTTTGTTGTTTTAGTCATTATATTTAAGCATTTTTTCGTATTTAATTAATTAAACACTGAAAATTATTTCAATACAGCTAATACTTTAAAAAAACCCAAATCAGGTACACAGGAAATTTTTTATGTATTATAACACGTGTTTAGATTCGTCTTACATTATGTTCAGTATTAAGCTTCTTCATAAAAAGTAAATGTAATCAATAACATATATTACATAAAGATGAACAGGTTCAAAGATCAGGTATGCCAACTAAGATCAAATGAAATTCACAATAATTGTTGATACATAATTTTTATAAGCAATTTATATTTATCAAATTTTACTAAGAAAAATGCTGTGATGGTAAAGTAAATTGTTTTAGTATAATTTTTGAAAATGTTTACATTATTTACGTGAGTAAGTAGTGTTGTCTTAGCAACTAAGTAATCGAAAATTAACAGTGCGGCTGCAGTCTGATTTAATCGGTAGCTTGTGCAATCCCCGGTTCCTTGCGCGGAGGGTTGATAACGAATGTCCTCTGTTTCGTGTCGGTTGTTATTGGGTGCAGGAGAAAAAGTCTGCCTTGCGTAGTCTGATGCTAGATGCATGACGTTACCTTATTACTAAATGTGGTTGAAGTTTGTCATAATGCTCTTGCAGTAGCTAAACAGTTTTTATTGGAGTTGAATGTTTTAATACGTATTTGTGATCGTATGGTGAATGTGATGTTAGGTTATAAATTTTGGTATAATTTTTAATGATTACAATGCTGAACGCATCATCGAATCTCGTTAATGTGTGCGTTCATTGAATGGGAAATGGTATTAAACTAGCTTTATTATAATAATGTATTATTCATCTGGTGACAGAGTTGGCATAAGGATCTATACTACAAATAAGAAACAAACTTTCCTGTTAAAAATTTTGAAGTTCATTATATCGTGAAAAAAAATATTTGTGTAGGTTTTTTAACATCAAAATATAATCGCTTCACTCTTACATGTGTTATTTCTTTTATCAAAACCAAAGGTAATTTTTAAAAACTTTTTAAAAGTATTAGTGAATAATAGTATTCATTAATTCATTTAAATTGTGATGTATAATGATGTCAGAAATAGTAATGACTGTACTTATAGACGTCTTTGATTGGTAGTTCATGACTGATTACATCTGAGTGTGTGTGGAAGATGAATTGATTTTAATGATTGTTACAAAATTGAATGAGTAGTAACTGTTGCAAATGCAGTATTCTCTTGAAGTTAACTGCTGTAGTCTAGTGTAAGTTTGTCGTTAAGAGTAGTTAATATTTTTAAAATTACAGTGTTTCTCTTTAGTATTTGAAAGGATTAAGTTAATTATTTTTATATCTATGAGTGAAGCTATAGAATAATTTTGAAAGCATTTTAGAATAAATTGGTTTGCTTACTAATAATAATGTACCATAGTAATTTGTTATTGACTATTTTGTAATGCTCATGTCAACTAGAATGACCAAATTCTTAACTTTATCCAAGTTACTCCTATTAATAATTATTTGAAAACTGAATTAAATTATTTAAAAGGAAAATTTGAAATTGAGTACTTTGAGAACTCCATTGTTGGGTTCCTATTAGACACCATGCTTCTGATTGAAGTAGATAATTTGCTAAAGTTTGAGTTATACTGTAAAGGATATGTATAGAAATTAGTATATGTTGCTATTTAATTGCTTTTCTACCTACAAGTCTTCATTTGTGTTAACATATGTTTTATATATTTTTGTTTAATGTTAGTAAGTGGGGAGGCATAACTATTAATTAAATTGTTATAATTAATACAATAATTTAACTCGATAATAAACCAAGTATGAATGTACAAAACTAGTTTAGTTCAGCTATATAAGAAAACTTAAAAAAATTATGTAAGTTTTTAATATATAATTCATCATTTAAAAAAAAAATATCAGGTGCATTACAATTGTTATATGCATGTAAAAACTGATAGTATTTATGACCAACTGATTACAATATTTCTTACAGTTAAGAGTTAAGTTACAGTTAAGCTTTTATTAAGAGTTAAACATTTTTAAATTATTATCTTTTATATTATCCATAAAATTATGGCATTTGTGTGGTTTACCTGATACATTTTATTTTTTTCAGAAGATAAATTTGATACTAATAGCATTTGTAGAATTAATTGAATTACTTTTAAACAAATATAAAATATTTAGTATATCTATATTGATCCTTGCAAAGATTTTTTGAACATTTTAGGGAATACAAAAAAAAAATAAAAGAGTTTTTATTGTTGATCATCTCATTACACATGGACGTAGAATAATAGAAAATAATATAGCCATTTTGGAAGTAAAAGATAACGTTTTTGATTTTGAACATCAGAAAAATAGTATTTATAAATTCACACACTTATGAATGACCTTTTGAAAATTGTTTAAATTGGTACACCGATAGCACCTTAACTGTAACCAATTTAAATCAGTATACTATATTTGAACTCATAATGAAATCATTACATTAAAATGTTGGTACTTACATATTAACGCCACCGCAGCTACAGCTTTATTTAAAAACAAAGTAGTCAATCGGATTTTGGTGGAAAATGAATAGTCTCTTTATTAATTTTAATAAATTGTTATTTATTTTATAAATATAATTTAATCAAACTTAACCTACGCTCGCTAATCTTGACTAATTAACACTGTAATTTTTTGAGTATTTATTTAATAAATTCAGTATTTATTGCAATTACTTATTATTTAAATAATCAAAACACCCCTGTTAATTAGTCAAGGTTAGCGAGTGAAGCGAGCATAGGTTAAGTTTGGTTAAATTATATTTATAAAATAAATAAATAACCATTTATTAAAGATTTATTAAATTAATAAAGAGACTGTTTTGAATCTATGTTAAACTCTATATCAGCCCATTTCCACCAAAATCCGATTGACTACTTTGTTTTT
The DNA here is from genome assembly GCF_047948215.1 of Lycorma delicatula. Lineage (NCBI taxonomy): Eukaryota > Metazoa > Arthropoda > Insecta > Hemiptera > Fulgoridae > Lycorma > Lycorma delicatula. Next base: position 154,179,705 of record NC_134458.1, read on the forward strand.
AAATAAAGCTGTAGCTGCGGTGGCGTTAATAAGTAAGTACCAAAATGTTTAAGTAAAGTGGTGAGTTTTATGTTAGCTTGCTGTTTTGATTTGCATAGGTGGTGATTATTATTATTAATTACAGCATATATCCCAGCTTGTTAAATAAACATAACATGTAACCCAGTAACTATGAAAAATTCTTTATTTTCAGTTTTGTAAGAAATGTGTATAAAAGATCCCTTTGAACAGAAAGTTGTATGGAATTAAATCGTGTTCATGATTTTTTTAATATATTACTTTAACCATGATGAGATTTTACTAATTTATTTTGATTTATTAAGAAAGAATTGCTTCCTTGAATCTGTTTCTTATATGAAAGCATACAGTAAATTAATTTTAATATACATTATATTATTGTAATTATGTAAATCAACATATTTCTTGTATAGCTTTCTTATTTTACTAAGGAAAACAGTTTAATTATCACTGTGCTGATATAATGAAATCAGTTAAGTTCTGTTAGCTTTCCACGTCTATTTTTATAATATACTCTGCTGCCCACCACACTTTATTTTAAGAACAATTGTATTTCTAGTCATTCTTGATAGTAGTGAAATATTGTGTGTTAAATGGAAAACTAATAATATTCTGTACCTTAAAGTTGTTTACTGAAATGAAAACAAAACATCTAAATAAATATTAAAAACATAAATATTTTATCCTGTCTCTGTGTGAGCCACAGTGACAGGATGAATAAAGTTCTTGCAGTGATTGACAATGTATGTGTGAAATTACAGTTTGTATTTTTAATACCATTGTATTCATTGATTTCAACTGTCAAACCTTCATCTCCTAAAACCTGCAGTGATGTAACAACTTAGCGCACACACTTTTTATAAATAATTATTCTAATTAGCAACTGTTGTGGCTAATTATTCCAATCAGTAACTTGTAAAGATCACAGAACTTTATGTTTGTTATTTTAAAACTCCCACTGTTAATAAAAAGTAACACTTTTGCAAAGTGTCTGGGGTTTTCCCTGCCATGTATTTATATACAACTATACATTTAAATGACTCTTTTATTACACCTCCATCTCTCATGGTTGTCAACACCAGCTTAAGCCCAACACCATTTCATGGTCATGTTCACACTGCTTTTGTTTTGGTAAAATGTTAACCATTTTGAATAAAATCCTTACAACAAATTTTCATTTTACACCTCTTCAAGCTTGAATTAATTAGGTTGTAACTACATTCTCTAACTGAATTTTAGATTATTACAGCACTAGTCATTCACAATAGTGCACTTTGTCATAACAGAGTGGACTGGGTGGAACATGCTTAAACTGCTGCTCAACATCAGGGGTTCTGTGCAAATCTATTAACTTGACATGAAATTTCTTTAATATGAAGTTCAACTTAAAATTAATGTAATCTAATAAGTAAAGGATAATAGTAAAAATTACATTGTTCTATAAACTAAATATATATTTTTTCAGATTAATGGAGTCTAAAAAAAAATAATAAATAACCATGCATAATTATCTATTAAATTCATTCAATAAACACTTGAGATTTACAATTAAAATAGAGAAATATGGTTTATTAGAAATAAAACTAATATCAAGAACAGAAATATATAAAAAATTATGCAAATCTGTCAATATATGTTTAGGTAGTAAAATGTTTTCACTTCAAGGATTAGGGAGTGTTACCCGTTCTGGAAATCATCTTGTCTAGAGATGAATGTTTCTATGACCTGGCTGGTATTCCAAAGTCAGGCGATGTAATTGATCTGCCTGCCAGATGTCTATACCAATTTATTTCGTATTCATTCATTTTTTCCTACAATCTGCAACCACTACAAGGAATCTTATTTCTGCAGCTCTGTCTTCATAGTTTTCTCTTTTATGGAGTATCCATGTTTCACTTCCATAAAACAAACCTGATACTGCCATGGTCTTATAGAACTTAAGTGTAGCTTCTGTCCTGGTCTTTTGCTTTAGTGTTACATGAGTTGTTCAACAAATTCCTTATTAAACTTACTGACTTATAACCTTACTAAACTTATTAACTTTAGTTGTCATATCTTGATCATATATAAAAGATTCTGTATACACTAAATAATGGACACTAAACACTTCCTTCTCCAGTTAAATATCATTCCGCTTATCTCTAGCTTTGATCTTGCTGGGTACTTATGTAGAAAGCCATTCATTACCTTTGTTTTGCGAGCAGATATCTTTAAGCTCTACTTGCTACGGATATTTTGTGTTGCATACATTCCTAGATGCACATGGTCCCACATTCTTGTATAATTACATCATTTGTATTCGTTTATGTTGTGTTCTGCTTCAGAGTTTAGCTGTATCGCCAAGTTAAACATTATCTCCACCTGTGTATTTTTAGATTTTTATAAACGTAGTGTAGAAATCTGCAAAATATTTCTTGAATTAAACGGAATTAAAACTTTTGAGAATAATTAGGACATTTGTAACAGTGATAAAAATTAACATGTTTAAAATGCGATACATTAATAAATGTAAAAATAGAACTAATTAGTGAACTAACTAAGAGAATTGTGATAAATTACTTCAGTAAGCAATAGTGTTATCATAACAAACATGTTATGATGTTTGGAAACAACCTTCACTATTTTAATTTTATGACCAAGAGTAGTAGTGTTCTTAATAATCTGACAGTATAATGTTAATAAACTCTACAGCTGATCAGGGTATCCTAAGTGTTCCTGTATTAAATGGCATAACTACATAATAACTTATTTTATATCCTTTTTTGGTGGCTAATAATAGTATTATTACTTTAATTGCACATACTTAATAATCGTTAAAAAATATTTAAAGAAAAGGAAATTGCTTTAACAAAATGTTAAATTTTTATTTATTCAGACTTGTGTTTTATATGAAGTAAATTATACTTATTTAGATTAGGGATAAGCACATTCTTTGAAACTAGTTTCAATTTAGGAAGAACAAAATATGAACTGCTGGATTGAAAGGTGTTAAGTAATTAAGATTAATTATTATCTTAGGATTTTAAAAAATGTATTCTTTTTGTACTGCTGCTTTTTGTACTTTTATTTTTTTTTAATTGTTATAAATACAGGTAAAAAAAAAAATTCACAAATATGAGCAATAATCAGCGTTTAGTGTTGGGCCTTGACATAGGGACGACATCTGTTAAAGTGTGTGTGTTAGATGTGGGTGAAGGTGGACATGGACAAGTAATTGCTCATCAGTCGAAGGATACACAAGCCAATGTTCCAAGTGAACTGGGTTGCGAGGGTAATAAACAAAATCCGCCCAAAATAATGTCTGCCTTGCATATTTGTGTCTCTAGACTACCAAAAGAATATCTTAAACAGGTAATATGATTTTTTTTTCCCACTCATTAGTTACCTGAGTAGTTTTATTCAATTATCCATTCCCTTCGGTTCTGTATTAGTAATTTATTCCCACTGTACTTTACATAATATGCCTAAAGTTATGTTTTGTTAGGTGTTAGAATATTTATACCCTTGTCAGTTTGAAAAATTTGATCTGTATTGTGAAAACAAGCTTTATGTGATATATATATGTAAGTATAAAATAATATAAATATATAATATAAAAAATAGTTAAAACTAATTTAAAAAAACAAAATTGTGATGAGAAAACAATTAAAGAAAATCAAAAAATTGTTAAATGACACAATTTTCTCAGTTTGTGTTCATGGTGACAAATCACAAACAGACTGTAATACTGATTGATATACTTGACAGTATCACTATTTTTGCAGTCTGCCATCAATTGTTTATTGTAGTAGTAAAATGAAAGAAGTTTACTTACTAAACAATTGGTACAGTTACATGGTCAGGTCGAGAATAATAATTGTCAGCAAGATAATGTTTTTTGATTATTTTGTTTTTTTGTCACAAAATTGTCTCACTCTGGATACCAGTTGCCATTGCAAAATTATGTTTTTAGTTAGTTTCTATTTTGTACTTTTCTCATGTATTTTTGGTTTATTTTGTTGTAACTTCTTACTAGCTACATACCGCAGCAATAAAGGGATATCATAGTGGCATTGATAACCTACCTCCATGTCATTTAATGTTATCACTTGTAGCCTTTATATTTTATCCTTACTTTTATAAAATTGAGCGCCTTAATATGATGGTGTATGGATATATAAATGTATATAGTTCTTATGTCTTCCTGAATGCAGGTTTGAATTTTGCTTATGTTGCTATCATCAGGCAACATCAGATAAGTGGATTTTACTAGTAGTTATAAAGAGCTATTACAATACAGGCTACTAGTTGATTTTTGAGACAAATAAGAAGTACATTGCCCTAGTATATTCTCAACACACCTGCTGTTTTTAGTTTCATATTGTGTTTTTGTATATGTATGAATGTGTGTATCCATGCATGTATGCATGGTTGCTTGCTTATGTGCAGATACCCAATTGTTCAATTGAGAAAACTTAGAAGGCATGAGAAACATTTCATCTTACAAGGTTTTGTTGACATGATGTCTATTATTTAGGAATAGAGTCAATTGACTAGAACCAGGAGAAATTGACTTGAAATTAGTTCTCTAGTGGCAATACAAAAATAATTGTTTGATTAAACTGTAGTTCTCTTTTTACAAAATTATTAAAACATATTTTTATATCTGACAAATTGTTTACTATTTTAATGAAGAAATTTCGGTTTAAAGAAAAACAAAGGTACAAGGTTCTATATTTTGATTGTATTTTATTAGGTAGATATATGCCACAAATATGCTCTCTGTATGTGAGCCAGTAAAGTGATAATTTTTAAAACTCTTTTAGTACTTTTATTTTGCAGCCCCTCTTCATTACAGCCTTCTTACTTGATATACTCTTTATCAATCTGAAAAAAATATGCCTATAACTTCTGGGCAACTGTAGTTATATGTAATGTGTAAGTGATGAAGTTAATTAACCTGCCCTTGATCTAACCCTATTTTATTGAATAAGTTTTAGGTGATTGTTATAAAGTGTTATGTAAATTATGTGGTTCAGTTTCAATTTTGGGGGAAAAATAATATGTTGAAACTTATCTGTTATACTTATTTCATGTATTATGATTTTTTTAAAAAAGAAGCCGATCCCTCAACCATTTGTTAATTAGTCTTCTGGAAAAGTATGGTTTTCCTATAATTTTTTTAATGTAATTTTAAACTAAGATTCTATTTTTCAGATAATTTAGAACCCATTTATGAAGAAAATAACCTTTCTTGAAAATAATCTATTGTAAGAAATTGTTTGTTGCCATTGATTTTATCATAAAATTAATTAATTTGACATTTTTCAAAGAATGTTTTCTTTTGATCTCATATAGATATTCCTTTATGTATTGTAAAAAAGAAGAAAACTTATAATTTCAACCCATTTTAGTATAAAATGCTTTTGATACTTAGGTCTTGCTGAAGTTAGGAGAGGAAGTGGACAGTATAACATAAAATTTAATGATAGCACAGTATAATTAAAAATAAAAATAAAAATATTATCCATGTAGTGATAATTAAATGGCACTTAATTTTTTTTCAATTTCAAAACTAAGTTTCATACATTTTACCTGGAGCGATGGCCTTCATCTGGAAGATCCTGGGTTCAGATACTAGAGGCATTCTTCATCTGATGTAAAATTTCTATTCCATATTTTCAAGTTTCTATCTTATTATGAATTATTAATATATATATATATATATTTTTTTTTGTCTTCAGTCATTTGACTGGTTTGATGCAGCTCTCCAAGATTCCCTATCTAGTGCTAGTCGTTTCATTTCAGTATACCCTCTACATCCAACATCCCCAACAATTTGTTTTACATACTCCAAACGTGGCCTGCCTACACAATTTTTCCCTTCTACCTGTCCTTCCAATATTAAAGCGACTATTCCAGGATGCCGTAGTATGTGGCCTATAAGTCTGTCTCTTCTTTTAACTATATTTTTCCAAATGCTTCTTTCTTCATCTATTTGCCGCAATACCTCTTCATTTGTCACTTTATCCACCCATCTGATATTTAACATTCTCCTATAGCACCACATTTCAAAAGCTTCTAATCTTTTCTTCTCAGATACTCCGATTGTCCAAGTTTCACTTCCATATAAAGCGACACTCCAAACATACACTTTCAAAAATCTTTTCCTGACATTTAAATTAATTTTTGATGTAAACAAAATATATTTCTTACTGAAGGCTCGTTAAGCTTGTGCTATTCGGCATTTTATATCGCTCCTGCTTCGTCCATCTTTAGTAATTTTACTTCCCAAATAACAAAATTCTTCTACCTCCATAATCTTTTCTCCTCCTATTTTCACATTCAGCGGTCCATCTTTGTTATTTCTACTACATTTCATTACTTTTGTTTTGTTCTTGTTTATTTTCATGCGATAGTTCTTGCGTAGGACTTCATCTATGCCGTTCATTGTTTCTTCTAAATCCTTTTTACTCTCGGCTAGAATTACTATATCATCAGCAAATCGTAGCATCTTTATCTTTTCACCTTGTACTGTTACTCCGAATCTAAATTGTTCTTTAACATCATTAACTGCTAGTTCCATGTAAAGATTAAAAAGTAACAGAGATAGGGAACATCCTTGTCGGACTCCCTTTCTTATTAGGGCTTCTTTCTTATGTTCTTCAATTGTTATTGTTGCTGTTTGGTTCCTGTACATGTTAGCAATTGTTCTTCTATCTCTGTATTTGAACCCTAATTTTTTTAAAATGCTGAACATTTTATTCCAGTCTACGTTATCGAAAGCCTTTTCTAGGTCTATAAACGCCAAGTATGTTGGTTTGTTTTTCTTTAATCTTCCTTCTACTATTAATCTGAGGCCTAAAATTGCTTCCCTTGTCCCTATACTTTTCCTGAAACCAAATTGGTCTTCTCCTAACACTTCTTCCACTCTCCTCTCAATTCTTCTGTATAAAATTCTAGTTAAGATTTTTGATGCATGACTAGTTAAACTAATTGTTCTGTATTCTTCACATTTTTCTGCCCCTGCTTTCTTTGGTATCATAACTATAACACTTTTTTTGAAGTCTGATGGAAATTCCCCATTTTCATAAATATTACACACCAGTTTGTATAATCTATCAATCGCTTCCTCACCTGCACTGCGCAGTAATTCTACAGGTATTCAGTCTATTCCAGGAGCCTTTCTGCCATTTAAATCTTTTAATGCTCTCTTAAATTCAGATCTCAGTATTGTTTCTCCCATTTCATCCTCCTCAACTTCCTCTTCTTCCTCTATAACACCATTTTCTAATTCATTTCCTCCATATAACTCTTCAATATATTCCACCCATCTATCGACTTTACCTTTCGTATTATATATTGGTGTATCATCTTTGTTTAACACATTATTAGATTTTAATTTATGTACCACAAAATTTTCCTATATGCTCTGTCTATTTTACCAATGTTCATTTCTCTTTCCACTTCTGAACACTTTTCTTTAATCCACTCTTCTTTTGCTAGTTTGCACTTCCTGTTTATAGTATTTCTTATTTGTTGATAGTTCCTTTTACTTTCTTGATCACTAGCATTCTTATATTTTCTACATAAGAAATGTATTCTCTGACATCCAAGGTTTTCTACCAATTCTCTTTGTTCACCTAAGTTTGCTTCTGCTGATTTAAGAATTTCCTTTTTAACATTCTCCCATTCTTCTTCTACATTTTCTACCTTATCTTTTTTACTCAGACCTCTTGTGATGTCCTCCTCAAAAATCTTCTTTACCTCCTCTTCCTCAAGCTTCTCTAAATTCCACCGATTCATCTGACACCTTTTCTTCAGGTTTTTAAACCCCAATCTACATTTCATTATCACCAAATTATGGTCGCTGTCAATGTCTGCTCCAGGGTAAGTTTTGCAGTCAACGAGTTGATTTCTAAATCTTTGCTTAACCATGATATAATCTATCTGATACCTTCCAGTATCGCCTGGCTTTTTCCAAGTGTATATTCTTCTATTATGATTTTTAAATTGGGTGTTGGCAATTACTAAATTATACTTCGTGCAAAATTCTATAAGTCGGTCCCCTCTTTCATTCCTTTTGCCCAGCCCGTATTCACCCACTATATTTCCTTTCTTGCCTTTTCCAATGCTTGCATTCCAATCTCCAACTATTATTAAATTTTCATCTCCTTTTACGTGTTTAATTGCTTCATCAATCTCTTCGTATACACACTCTACCTCATCATCATCATGGGCGCTTGTAGGCATATAGACGTTAACAATCGTTGTCGGTTTAGGTTTTGATTTTATCTTTATTACAATGATTCTATCGCTATGCGTTTTGAAATACTCCACTCTCCTCCCTATCTTCTTGTTCATCACGAAACCTACTCCTGCCTGCCCATTATTTGACGCTGAGTTAATTACTCTAAAATCACCTGACCAAAAGTCGCCTTCCTCTTCCCACCGAACCTCACTAATTCCTACTATATCCACATTTGTCCTACCCATTTCCCTTTTTAAATTTTCTAGCCTACCAACCTTTTTCAAGCTTCTAACATTCCACGCTCCGACTCGTAGAATGCTATTTTTTAATTTTCTGGTGACCCCTTTCTTAGTAGTCCCCACCCGGAGATCCGAACGGGGGACTATTTTACCTCCGGAATATTTTACCAAGGAAGGCGCCTCCATTATTGCTATGTGAAAATGCAGAGAGCCACATTTTCTTGGAAAAAAAAGCAGCTGTAGTTTTCCATTGCTTTCAGCTGCGCAGTACTCAGAGGACTGAGTGATGTTGATACGGCTGTTTAAGTCGTCCTGACTCACGCCCCTAACAACTACTGAAAGAGCTGCTGCCCTCTTTTAGGAATCATTCCTTAGTCTGGCTCTCAACAGATACCTCTCCGATATGGTTGCACCTTCGGTCCAGCTACTCTGTATCCCTGAGCACTCAAGCCCCCTCACCAATGGCAAGGTCTCATGATTCATAGAGGAGGAATATATATATTAAAATATATATATATTTTAAGTAAATCAATGGTACAAAGCTCATGGTGGTTACAACCAAAATTGATTCATTAATCATAAGGTTAATTTTTAAATAAGACCTTAAATTACAATTCATATATCTATTATATTGTCACATGTTAACAATTCAACAAGGCTATTGAGAGATGTTTATAATAGAGATATGTTTATAACAGATCATCCTTGAAATTAATGATAGGTGACTGGCATGTCATTCTTTTATCATATCAACATTTTTTTATGTTTAAAGTTTTTTTTGTAGTTTTATTATACAGAGTGATTTTTTAGTCCTGCTATCCAGTTTTAAATGTAATTTAAGAAAATTAGGAAAATTTAGGTGGAATAAAAAAATGTATTTGTTACTTACAAAAGAGATTTAATAAAAAGCTCATTTAATTGTTAAAGAATGTGCTCAAAATGCCCATCCCTTGCAGTTATACATGCACGGACTCTTTTCAGCATATTAGCAGAAACCTTTTTAAGAGTTGCATTGGAAATATTCGTTAGGCCTTGGACTTAATATAGCCCCACAAAAAGTAGTTAGGAGATGTGAGGTCTTGGGACCTTCGAGGCCATAAGCCCTTGCTTATTATTCGATCATTAAAGAACTCCTGCAGAAAATCCAAAACGTATTGAGTAAAGTAAGGATAAAATGCAAATGGCCAAAAAGACATTTAATTAATCATTCTGATGAACACTGAAATTATACAATTTTGGGTGCAGTTTCACTTAAAGCTGATTGTATTTGTTAGTGGGTAATGACCATAGCAGTATGATGCTTAAAAGAAGTCATATTAGTTTTACATCATTTATTTTAAAATCTTTAATTTTTTTGTTTGTTTATAAAAGCTTACTAATTTTATTCTGTTTTATGCATGCCTTTTACTTGTGACTACATTACTGCTATTACTTCAGGATGTGTATTCTGAAGTACATTCATGTTCATTGTACTAATGAATTTGTGAAAGGAAGTTTTGTGGGTGGCAATTCATTGCATGTATTTGTTTTAATTTTAAATTAAAAATATTTTCATGTTTAATTGTATTATATGTATGAATTCTTTTATTTGTTAGTGTTTTATTTTTTAACTTTGTGCACGCATGTGTGTGGATATATGTGTGTGTATGTATGCATGTGCTTGGTATGAATAATTCATATAGCATGACAGATGCTTATATTGCTTCCATTTCTGATATATAATATGTGACATGAATAATTTATTTCATATTCATAGTTTATTTCACTTTCACAGTAATATTATTGAAATGTTAAAAGGTTTAAATAAATATTTTTTTTTTGTGTTTTTTTGTTCATTTGATTGTATTGATTATAATTTAGTGAAAAAATTAAATTTTTAATTAGTATAAAAAGGATTGCAATATCTAAAACTTGTATGTTATTTTACTGAATTTCATACTTATTAGCTTATATTTTTTTAAACTTAATTATATTAACTTGGTAATATTTTAATTGCTGGTAATTTTTATAATAATGATAATAGAAATATAGAATGTTGTGCACATTTAAAATAAGTTAAAAATTATGATAAGAAAGTGAGTACTACTAAGGCCTGTTGCTAATTAACAAACAGATAAAATAGAGCTATCTTTGAACTCATAAAATTTTTCAACATTTTTGAATCATTTGTTTTTTTTTTTACCAATACATTTTTTAAGGCCTTGTTTCATCAATGATGTTTTTTGAGACTGGAAAATTTATTTTCTTTACTAATTTAATTTTCAGAAACACTTGCAGCATTTTAACCACATAAAATCATTCTCAAGTAGTAATATTAAACATACCATCCAACTCAGAAGATTATAAATAAAGCAACTACCTTTTTTTAGATTATTTTGAAAGATGTTTAGTGAATTTGGTTGTTTGATTTTTAAAGGAAGTATCTTGTAGGATTTAGAGCCAAGAAAAAACAAATGTTTTTTAAAAGTAATGTTAAAGGACTCGGCCAATTAAATTATTTGTTTTCTTGATAGTACTATATAATATTACTTTATTTAATCAGTTACACAACCAAAATTCCATTCATTTTATAAGACTTTATAAACATAAGTATATCTAAGAAGAAGTATTTGCATACTGAAAAATCTGTAAAGAATGCATTTTTTTTTAATTTGTACATTACAAGCACCACAGATTTCTATCAGATGAAATTAAAGGCAGAAGATGTAATGAAGTTAAAAGAAGAGCCACTGCAGCAAGCAATTACTGTAATTAGCTGTATAAATGTTAAAAAAAATCTAACATAATTAACATGTGTTTTGTTAGATTCTGTGCATGTTCCAACTTAGTTTATTATCTACCGTAAACTAAGATATTTAAGCATAGATAACGAGTTACAATCTCTTTTATGATATATAAGGGGCATCAGAGATTTGAAGGCCAAACGTAAAAATTAAAATTAGAATAAAAATTGTATGTTACATTCATTTATTGCAAGTTTATTGTGAGAAAACCAAAGGACTAATAAATTAAAATCAGTTTTGTATTTTGGTAACTAAACTATACATTAAAATGACATCATTTGCAAATGATATGGCTAGTTCATGCA